>NC_135749.1:26002500-26302500 GCF_041903045.1 Epinephelus lanceolatus
ATCTTTTCTTATGTTGGCTTTAAATGTCTACAACTCAAAAAAACCTTTTTGATGTAAGAGACAAGTTTTAAAAATAATAATGACTGACTGCATGGTTTTGTCACAAAATGCTAACATTGTCAGCATTTTTCAGGTTCCAGGGCCTTGGTATTTTGCTTGTTCTCTGGTTAACATTAAAATTAGGCTATTTGTAGGCTTCTCCTACTTTGACAATTTAAAATGTCAGCAGTAAAAAGGGTGAATATAAGGATAATTCCAATAAATTACAGCTTTGGTTTCTTTTTAATACCTCTTACCTATGTTTGGATGAGTAGCCTAACGCTAACATTTTTACATGATACAAGTTGCCTGAATCAGAGAATTAGGCTACATTGCTAACATCAAATTTCTAAGGGGCAAGAAATAAGAGTTGTCGAATAAATATGAAACACTTATGCCAAATGATCCAAACCACCTAATTTGGAGGTAAAATTTAAATTTGTGGATCCTGAAATGTTGATAATAATCCTTCAGTGTGCACAGCTAGCTGTAATTACTGGCTAACATTACCAGCTAGCTTACTCGCACACTTTGGGTAACAATTTTATATATTTTAATTATTGATTACTCTGCCATTTTTTTCTAGATAAATCATTTTGGTCTATTAAAGAATAGTTCAGATCATTTGAAGTCTTTTGAAACCACAAAAAATAGTCCCACCTAAAGCTGTTAACAGTTTCAGTTCCCTGTCTGTGTCTCCATTATCAAAAACAGTAAATTTAACTCACTGAACTGCTGCATTGATCAGTCAGGTTGTTTGTGTTATTGTGTAACTTTGGTGAATCCAAACTAACCTTTTTAAATACTTAAGTTACATTATAACACTAACTATCTAATTGAGAGAGGCATCTAATTGGCAGAGGTAGACCAGCAGTTCCTGTGTTCAGTGATGCTAAATTACTGTTTTTCCTCAATGGAGTCTGGCTTTTAAAAAAGCGATATAGTGACTTAAGTTCCCCATCTGGAATCACTGTCTGACGGCAAAGTAAAGGGGTGAAAATATTCTAAATATGGTGATATAATTTTTTTTCAGTGGGACTTACTTTAGGTGGCTAAAAAAACATTTTTCTGCTGCACCTGTCAGTAGCAGTACATTGTTTAGCATCTATGTCAGTACTCCTGTCTGCTTCTCCAAACTGGGGAGTGCAGACTGACATCTACTGCATGAAATACACTGACTATGGATGACTTTGGCTAACTTTTGCTTCCTCACTGCCTCTGTCCTCCACTGACCTGGGAATCGCTCGCCTTCTGCCATCATGAAGGTTGTTCCGATCCCTTAAATGCACCTTGAGGAGACAAGGAGAGAGGAGGCTTCTGGAGGAGCTTAGTGTGAGGAAGCATCAGTGTGTCCTACAAAGAAGTCTTTAATCAAGTGCTGTGACTGTGGAGCTCCCCAAGGGTTAAGGTGAGATTCTGTGTTGTGTTCTGTGACATATTACACCTCCATATGACTGTACATTCACACAGTTTATTCTCACATTGCTTCCTTTATAGTGTCGTACATAGGGATCTACTCAGAATAGAACACAATTACATGGTTAGATGCAATATAATAATATACATAAATTAGAAGATTTAAAGGGAGTATTTAATAATGAATAAAATCAGCAAAGCCTCATAATACCACTAATAACTGTTCATTATTTATTGTTTGTTTAAGAGATGTTCCTATATTTCTATATA
The DNA here is from genome assembly GCF_041903045.1 of Epinephelus lanceolatus. Lineage (NCBI taxonomy): Eukaryota > Metazoa > Chordata > Actinopteri > Perciformes > Serranidae > Epinephelus > Epinephelus lanceolatus. The sequence continues at coordinate 26,004,226 of NC_135749.1, forward strand.
TCTATTGATCAATCTATGAAAGATACTGTAAGGTTTTAAAATTGTTCTTAAATATAGGGTTCTGTAGACATTTATACAAGTTGGTTTGATGGTTGATGCAGCTCTGCACCACGTCATGGTAACTTATGTTGCCTAAAGGTCCAGTGTGTAGGATTTAGGGGGATATATTGGCAAAAATTGAATATAATATGATAAGTATGTTTTCTTTAGTGTATAATTACCTGAAAATAAGAATGATTGTGTTTTCGTTACCAAAGAATGAGCAGTTTATATCTACATAGGGAGCAGGTCCTTGTCTACAGAAATGGACACACCGAATACCCTCTCGATAGAGCCATTTACGTGTTGGCGGCTGCGCAGATTTTTTTAACGTGAAACTGCTTAATTTGCTGTTACTGGTTTAAATCACTGGGTTGGTTTGTTTTGGAGAGGAAGAGACCTCTGTAGATATTTCGGCTCTCAGCAAAAACCTCCTGAACAATCAACACTGAAGGAATTCTAACCTGGAGAAGTTTCAGCTTGTTGCAACTCAGAATTCTCACCACTAGATGCCACTAAATCCCACTTAATCTTACACATTGGACCTTTAAGACTGAGGCTTTGGAACCAAGGATTTCTCTCCCATCTCTTCCATGCCTTCCCTGCTTGCATCTCCCGTGAGCGTGACTAAGACGGGAGGAAAGGAAGCAAGTCATGGAAGCAAGGAGACATGTTACCATGATGAAATGCAGTCAAAGTCTAAATTCTTGTCCCTGTACTCACCAAACTGTTCCCTTACCGCTGGTGTAGGTCTGTACTGGTTTTAGTGTTAATAGCCCACACTGATTTGCTCTAACACTAAATGACAGTGATTATCTCTCGCTCGGGGTCACATTTCAGTGCCATGTGTCTGTCATTAAAGACATTTCTGGAGTTTATACAGTGTCCAGGTTTTTGTGGAGCGGCAAGTGCAGCCAAAGCAAACTAACTCTATCTAATTTGGGGGCAATCCGAGCTGGTAATGTCAGGTTGTATCACGGCACTCTTCACGGGGAGAATATTCACGTTGACATGCTGCAGAGAGACAGAGACAGGAACAGGACCCAGCGCTATTATTTTCTTGTCTCTCAGCATCGGATTAAGTTGCCCGGCCCTTTTTGAGAGCATCAGTATTCGAGCCAGAGAATTAGGAGTCCAGACCACAGGGACACCAGTAGAGAGGAAGCAGGATGATGTCATGACATGGCAGTGATGGAGGGTGATGTTGGTTTTCTGGTTAGTTGGCGGGTTTGGCTGCTCTCAAGCCTTCACTGGTCTCATGGGAATTTTTTTGCCATTTATTCAAAGGTTATGCTTTTTCATACTTAAATGACTTGATAGGAAATTCCACTGGGGACAGAAGGAACAGCACAATTAAGATGTCTCGCAGCAACAGAATTTGATTTAAAGCACAGAAAAGCAAATTTTAAAGTATGATAAATGTCTTTTTTTTTCCTCGTTTCGTTCCAGATTTAGTTGTCCCCCGAGCAAAAGCTTCCTCTCTAATCCGATTAAATGTGGAACTGTAACAGGATGACATACCAAAAAGCACTTCCACGCAGGCATCTTGATTTAACTGTCACTCTTGCACACAAGTCATTTTTTGTGTGAGAATACAGTAATACAATCCGCCAAAGCTGTAATGATGACACATAAGCCCCATCTATCTGTAGGTTGTTGTGGAAAATTTGGCTCGTAGATTAAAGTTATCATTTAAGATCCAAGAAATGCTTTCATGTGTTCTCTGCAAAATGCCCTCTCTTTATATTGCTCTGTCAGAGTCAGGATTAATCCATCAGCACTAGCTTTGGACCCAAACGCTTTGTGACATAAAAGCCTTTCAATTACCACGTAAAATGCACTTCTTTAAACATGAAACGGCGCCACACACTCTTGACTTAGGAAGGCATTAGGCCACTCAATAGAGACGAATTAATGGTATCATTTTATTCCACTTTAATGGCCGATCCCTGCTTCTCGGAGCTTATAGCTAAAATTGCATCATGGGGACTCTGTTAGCAATTACTTGATTCATATCAGAGCTTGGCTACTTTTAAACAAGCTGAAAATAGCTTTAGTGAGGTCTTTGAGAGTAGTTTATGGGAAAACATCACTTACTGTATGTGTAGGCTGCATGTTTGGCTCTCAGGAAATGTCATTTGTTGCTGTGAGAGTTTAGTTTTATAACACCAGTTTCGTTTGTTCTCTCCGTCTGTGGTTGAGATTTATTAATATGAGAAGTGTTTCCACATTGTCTTAAAGCTTGCCTTTAAACACAACCATTGTTTTTATATAGATTTGCGGTACATTTGTGTGTGTTCTCTGTTTGTTTTTCTATTCTTGTACTTTTTAACTTTTGTTTCTGCAAACCACGGATTAATTACATTTGTGTGCTATTATGTAGCAATGCTGAGGATAACGTTTGGTTGGGTGTAGGCACAAAAACCACTTGGTTATTGTTAAGTGGGATTTATAGTTGTGCGCAGACCCTATGCACGTAGCCCACGCACGTCGCCTACGCCGTTGTGAGCATTTATACTTGTGCGGTGGTGTCTGTGTCACTCTGCAGTTACACCTCCAAAACACTAGTCAGCGGCAGAGGTTTCTGAGAAGTGCTGTAAAGTTTAGTTGATTCAAAACACACATTAAACACACATTAAGCATGAAGACAATTTCAAACATAAGTACACAAATCAGCTTCACTATAACTCGCAGCATTCACAGACAAACACTTGTCTTTATCTGGACACATTTTCCCCACAAATACAACATGCTAACATTATTAGCACAAGCCTATGGCATTTTACATTGTATAAAGTAGCCTAGCAGCTGGTGATCTTTTCCTCTTCTCATAGGGACAACAGCTTGTAACACCTGGTTTTAAGGGCACAATGTCCGCTGGAAACGCAGCAATGCCTCAGCAAAAAACTACCGCTTTTCAGGGCACTATCCTCTTAGAAAAAAAGTAGACAACTGATTTTTGTGATGCTATCCCGGCAGGAAATGCAGATATTTTTCCGTGAAAAACAAATGCTTTTTGTGGCACTATTCCCCCTGGATATGCAGCAATGTCTCAGTAAAAAACGACCACTTTTTGTGGCGCTATCCCTGATAAAATGACGTGTTGCTGCAAAACATCCACATTTGCTAGCTAAAAAAAAGCTGTAAACACTGTAATGACTCGCTAAATTGCAACCGATTTTGTTGTGACCTGAAGTGGACTACAATCCACCATCCTCCCCACCTCCAGATAACACTTTAGCAATGTACATGTTACATATTGGTGATTTGCAGAAACTTGGAATGCCACCATTTTCTTCTGGCGACTGGGCTGACTTTTTGTAATACACAGTGAGAGCTCTCCTGCTGCTCCCAGCCTCTATTCTTTTTTGCATGTTATCTCAGAAATACTAATTAATGTCAGGTATTAGGACATCGCTCTTCAGGATAAGCCTGTACGAGAGTATACTTGATTCCCGTGTCATAAAAACATTTTGGCCATAATTTCATGAGCTCCATTCACAAGTGGCTTCTGATTTAATCTCATAAACACCACTAGATTCCAGTTCAATTAAAAAGCCAAACATTGCTGTCATCACTCTCCAGCAGCTGTGCAAAGGCAGGACAGATGCATCCCACAGCCTCTCCCAGTAAGCAGTTGGGATCCATCCATGTCAATTATAATACACCACGACAGTTGGCTGAGTGTGATTCATTATCGTTTAATACGGGATTAAGCTAATTAGCGATCATCAGCCCATTCTTGAATAAATATCACGGCCGCCGCGTTCCTCCACACTTCAATCACTGATCTCTACCCCTGCATGCTCTACCCTTACCACCCAGCAGAGGCCACTGTGGCCAAGCGCCTCCACAAGACCTTTGACACCACAAGACATCCCTCTCTCTTAGACTCACAGTGACCTCAGCTTGATGGCAGCTGGCTAAAACACCCGGCACTGAAACAACATAATATCCTTATAATGCAGCAACACGGCTCTGCAGTAAATTGTGATTTGGTGAAGTCTTTTTTAAACTGCCAAATGTTGGTTCAAGTTCATGGTCATATTTGAGGCTGTAGATTGCAGTGCTGTCAGGAAAACATGTCCTGCGGATATTTTTGATTAGCATATGTCATCATGATTTCTGAGACCTTTTCCTGCGCCCACATGAGATAGCTTTGCATATGCGACTGTTGCGGCTACTGAAAATCCCAATTACACACTAAGTCAAATTTAGCATTCAGCGGGATTTGTTTGTCTTATAAGAGTGTCAGTATTTTTAGAGCTGGATTTTAAAGGCAAGGCAAATTACTTTTACTTTAGTTGCAAATAAGTAGGTGAAAGCCTCAGAAGTCATCACAACATATGCAAATCAAAAAAAATCAAAGGAAACTGGTCTTAAAGCCTAAATGAGGACGGGTCACAAGTAGACATGTGATAGAGAGACACTTAAGTGATGTTTACTTGACAATAGAGCTCTTCAGAGATCAGTTTGGTGCCCAGTCAGCATGACCCAATGTGGCAGCCAAGTTGAGTCTAGTTGGTTGTGCGTCAATATGACTTATACCGCAATCAGTTGTGTACAGGGCATATTTGCACACACCTAACTGATCCATTTGGGCCAGATGGATCAGAGAGGGTTCACTGTCAGCTCCGATCACATGGTGCATCATCACAAGGAAAATTGTGGAAATTGTGCAGTTCTTCAAGTCTGCCTCTAAACAGTATTCAACTGAACCACTGTACATTAAAAAGTTTATGGTTGCTATAATCGTTGTTCCTGTTCATACTGGCAATTGAAAGATTTCCTCATAATGTGCTTGTGATTAAAGTGATGAGGGACAACATCAAAAAGCAAAACTACAACACTTTGTCTGAATCCCTATGAGGCTCCAGCAGCCTGGGTTCGACAGATTAAGTCAGTTTCTTCCAATGTAATCTTCTGTCCCAGAAAGCACAAAGAGGGTATTCTGTACTAAACAGACTATAATTTAGTCTGATTAACTCAGATGACTGAACCCACAAATGAATTTTATACAGACTTTTTAAAATATTTTTACACAACTTGAGGACTGTGGAAGGGGATCACTACACATCCAGAAAGGACAGGAGGGACAATTACCGTGACTCTTTCGATGTAGGCCTATGTATGGCCATGTCAGTATTGTTTCAAAGAGGATCCAATATGCTTTTCCTTATTTTCTATCACCGTTCTGAATACTGTTTTCCCAACTTTTATTTTTCTACTTTCAAGACAAGCTGCCATCAGGTCTGGATAGCTTTCTTTTTATGGTCATCTGCTCCAGGCACACTACTGCAAGTGTTTACAATACGTAGCCTAGCCAGAGTTATTACTTTCGCCCCGATTTTGGATCATATTCCTGCTAGAACACGTTTGGTTGTGAAGATTTTGGTTTAGAAGCTTTTATTGTTGACTTTTAACTGGAGAAAGTGCTGCTATACATAGTTATTCCCTGGCAGCAAGTGCACTGCTACATGTAGCTACATGCTAAAATCAGGGAAACATGTAATTTTGGTTGAGGATGTTGTTAATATTTCTCCAGTTTTGGATCCTATTCCTGCTGGAACATGTCCGGTTGTGACGATTTTGGTTTAGAAGCTTTTGTTGTTGACTTTTAACGGGAGAAGGTGCTGCTTCACATAGTTATTCCCTGGCAGCATGTGCACTGCTACATGTAGCTACATGCTAACATCAGGGAAACATGTAACTTTGGTTGAGGATATTGTTAATTTTTCTCCAATTTTGGATCATATTCCTGATGGAATATATCCAGTTGTGGTTAGAAGCTTTTACTGGTGACTGCACTGTAGATAGTGCCGCTATTCTCTGTTACAGTCATTCCATGGCTACAGTGACGGTGTAGAGACAAGTATGTGAACCCTTTAAGTTGTAGCGCATCATTCTGTCAGTTGTTGGTTTTCTCTCTCTGTCTGGGTCAGTTTGGATCAACCACATTCATGGATTGGGTCTAATTATCTTCTGTTCTACTATATGGATCTGGTCTGATTGTCCTCGGGTCCCACATTGGATTCAGAAAGCTTTAGATTTTTGTTCAGTTTCATATTTTAGAGCTCTGAAGACCTCCGCTTAATCACACTACAAACTGTTGCCTCAAAAGAAACATGGAGTTGAATCAGAAAAAGCATTGACCTTTACTAAATTGAGAAGACTGCAGGGCAATTTTTAAAAAGTGGTTCTCAATTTATTTTAGTTTTATTTTGTTTGTATTGGTTTTGAATATGGACTTGTGTTATACACCCGAAGTAACAATCAATGCTTTCTAAAGTCAAGAGCACTGTGGGTACAACTGCAACACAAGCACCAGTGTTCTTTGATAAAGCCGAGCCTCTTGAGTTACATCTTTTGTCGCTGCTGGTTGAATATTCCTGTGCAGAGGCAGAAGGCAGCATTTGCTTGCACTTACCATAATAATGTCTCTGTTTTTCTGTCTGTCCTCGCAGTACGATTCACTTCGCTGTGTGAAGACACTCCAGTGAGCAAAACAATAATGACCGTCTGCCTGTAAACAGTAATTTGCACAGGTACAGTAGCCTGCTGCTCACAGCTATAGGTACAAGATGGATGTATTGACCAACAGGGGCTGAGAGGCAGTGTGTCTTATCTCCCTTCTGAACACAACTAATGTCCCGTAAGGAAGCAGGTGTGTGAGGAGAGGCGGATCAGGTGCAAAAAGGATAGGTAAAGCTTAATGGCTCAGAAATGGTGGCTGAGAAATCAATCTCCCTCGCAGCCTCTCTCCTCTGATTGTTTCCAATCCCTGTTTTTGTTTCCCGCGTGAAAACGACAAGCTCGGGCGCTTTAGTGAGTCACAGCCATCGCTCCACTCAACCAATAAACACCCTGGAAAATATCACAACCATTTGTCTTTGAAATTATCTCGCATCCAAATGGAGTTTTACGCCTGTTTTGTTGTGTGGTTTTTATGTGAGGCAGGGAGAAAGCGCAACAGACTTGGAAGCCAAATCTCTTAACAACCTGCAGATTCACCGAAATGGAGCGACATTAATGATTAAAGCAAGTTCACAGGCAGCCAGTCTTTGTAGATAAAGCCATTGTTTACTGCAGCAGACAGAGGCAAAACATTTGTCGAGTCCAGGGCTGTAAAAAGACAAGAGCGTATTCTCGAGTGTCTGAAGTTTGCAAGACCAGTCCTAACTGCGTTGCCTTTGTTGGTAATGGGCTTGAAGCTGCAGCCTGCTTTGTTACACACATTGGAGTCAGGCGAGAGACAATTTGTCTAATGAGAACAACATCTAAATAACAAAGGAGCTTTAACAGCCGAGAAATATAAAATAATTTACAGAAACAATTAATTCCATTGCACACAGTGCTCTTAGAGAAAAGTTTCACAGTTTTCAGTACATTTAAGACATACAGTGTCAGAATGCAGAGTTAAGTTAACAAACAAACAACATTGTTTCATCTTCAGATGCTTTAATCATCCAGGGATGTGTTAATAATGTGTGTAATATAGAAGACAAAGTTGTAAACAAGGAGTATCTAATCAAAGTGTCTGTGTCAGAGAGAATTTGTAAAAGCGCTATCATGATGATGAAATTGGTGTGAAATCAAAAAACGCACTTTCAGTCGCAAATCTTCTGCAGACAGATGTATTTGTTCTTTCGATGTTCTTTGTCAAAGATCCATGCAAATTCTGTATTCTTCTGGCGCTTCCTCTGGTGAAATATTACTCCCTTCAACAGATGACATGACCCAAGCTCAACCCTCTTAGCATGAAGCACAGGGTTCGGCCATGGAGCCTGGCAATTACATGTTGTCATAGAGATCCATAGGCTGACGCACACTTCGCTGATATCTCCCATAAAAAGCATCATAACCACATCTGCAATCTGGTCCACACATCACACACGTAATAAATAAACAGCAAACGCTCACAGTCACACGTTCTCTTTGGCTGCAAGAATAAAGAAAGGAAAACAGCAAAGGAAAATCAATGACCGCAACAGACACATTCTTGAAGTGTCAGGGGTTAAAAGGAGCCCTTTGGGTTGAATGCACATGCTTCCAATTAGGTCTCAAATAGGCAAGAGGAAACAGTTGATTTAGGAATATTACTGAAGAATGACTTTAATTAGCCAAGAGACTAAGGGGCCCTGAATGCGGGTACCACTGTCAGCGACAAACAAGGCCAGACAGCATTAATCTGCCACACCAACTGGGGCTTACTGGGGCTGAACACATTGGGGCTGAACACAGGACGACAAGGGGTGACATTTGTTTATCATCGCCCTCCTGATGAATCCTATATCTGTTGACAACAAGATGAAAGACGGATGATAAAAGTAAGGCGGATGGAAGAGGCAGGATCGTATGAAAGGCTCAAAGATTCAGCCCTGCTTGTTGCTTTTTTGCTCCGCAGCGGAAGCCACGACATTGTCACTTCCAACTGGCACAGCTGGATTGTGACTGTTGTGACTTTTATGCCATCAATGGGCTCATTTGAAAGGCAAATACTGCGGGATTGAATGTCAGTATATCGCTCCACGCAAAGCCTTCTCTTATTAGATTGTGAAGACTGTGACTCACTCACTCTGAATATTTCAGCATGCAGTGTTATCATGTTGATAACGTTGGGTAATTTAGGCTTGGCTTTTAGATTTTGTCAACCAAAACTGAATTTATTGGTTCATCAGAATCAAACAGTTTGTAGTGTGTTAGAAACACTCAAGTACTTAGAAGTGTTTTGAGATGAAGACAAGGTAATATAAAGTACGGTCAAGTAAATCACATGATTCTTTTAACTACAGTTCATTTGAATGAATGAGCATTCTGTTCCTTTGAACAATAATGCTCTCATTTTAGTGTATAGCGTCAGATTGGATTCACAAATGCACCCAAGAATGCCAAAAAAACATTTATGGTTTCAACCTATCAAATTTTCAGAATTTGCTGCTTTTTCGCATCTTAAATTAAATTACTTTGACTTTGAAGGTTGGACTTTTCGTTGGACAAACAAGCCATTCAAAAGTGCTTAATGCTTAAACTTATTTCACCTGTGTGTACAGCTGTATGCTGTCATCAGAATATTTCAAATGAACTTCTTCTCCTCAGAGTTTCAGAATGTCTTACATTTCTTACTGATTTCTCAATCACAGTCAAGGTAGAATTTACAGAAGGACTGTGTGGCTACTGCAAATAATACAGGAAGAAATTGCAATTCTCAACACAGCCACAAAGGGTGACATTCACTCAGCAAATAGTGTCCCAGTGCTCCTGTACTGTTTGCACATATTTAAAATAGGTAATATGCATATATTTGGCACAAATTGCCACATTTCTATGCAAATGAGCCTCACTAAAAAAGTTCACAGAGATAAGTGCCAATAGCAGTTACAGTGAAATCATTAGTATCTTCAGAGAGTTGGTGATAACTCCCAGACCCTCCAGTAATTATGGCAGGAGTGATTATAGCCAGGTGAATCCATTATCATGCCAGGTGTGTCTCTGCACCTCGTCAAAACCTGTAACTCTTAGTCTGAAAATTTTCTATTTCTCTCTTCGCCATCGTTCTGCTTACTGTGTTCTTGCTGCAAAAGTAATGCATGGATAATTGCAATTGGGCACACCAAAATGGGCAAATTGCACGTTTATACAAAACTTTATTGGCGTGTATGGGGCAAGTAGTGATTGCAAAGAATGTGCAATTCATGGTGCAATCAGTGGCAGCATCCATTTTTTGTCAATTTTCCCGTTATTAGAAAATAATTAGCAGTGTAATTCATAATGAAAATAGTTAAAAATTGCACTATAGAATATTTAAAAATTTGCTTCACTTCAGCCTCCTTTAATTGGGTAGTTTTACAGCTTGGTAGTACATTTACTTACTTTGGCCTACACATAAGGAAATGATCTTCTTTCAACACATTACGTTAAGATCTACCTTAGTCAAAAATCAAATCTGTCAGTCACATAAAGCGCTTTCCTGATTTCAGTCTCTTCCTCCTGCAGGTGTAATGCTAATCATCACTTTATCAATTCAGTTTTTTAATATGTACTGCGGCAGCAGCTCCCTCGAGAAGTGCTTTGCTTTCAAACCAGCCACCTGAAACTAACTTTCTGCGCATTTATATTCTGGCGCTGACTTAACCAGGTAGAGATCTACCTGAGATGACTCTGAGTAATTATGTAGCAATTACTCAGCCAGTGGAAGAGGCAGCGTATTAAAAACATTATGGGGCTTTGACAGATTCTCTTAATTGATTGATGCGCAGCAACTAGCTGGTGATTACCATGCTGTGTGCTCACATGAATCATCTCACATGAAAATAAAAATGCTTTCAGCCACACATCACACTCCAGAGAGCAGGAGCACGTGGCACGAACATTTATATGTATGGGAGGGTGTTAATGAATCCACAAATGCCTAGAACATGATCATCATCATCATGATTGTGTGTGTGTGTGTGTGTGTGTGTGTGTGTGCATGTGTAGGTGTGGGTATTCACACAGGTGTATCTTTGTGAATATGGTCCATTATGTTTAATAACCACAGAGGTTCCTGTCAGAACATTTTGTCTCTTCACTTGACTTCACACTGTGACTATTTTATGAAACCCTGCAATTAACTTTGCTTTCTTTAAATAGCTTTTGTCTGGGAAGACTGATTGAAGAACAAGTGAGCTAAGAGATGATTACAGAGGCACACCAAGCATAGTTAAAATTGATAATTATGTATATAAAACAGGTATGACTTTAAGAAATGGATATGGCTGTAGAAGGTCCCCTCTTGCTGATGCTAAGTATGTAATTTCAGTAATGCAGGAATAAGTTATGATACACAACACTTTTTTTTATCAAATGTTGTAAAATTTTACAATAGTTCACAAGCTTTGGAAACAGACTTAACACGGAGGACCTTCTCCATGAGTGGCTCTCCTCCTGCTTTCTTTGACACTTAGCAATACGCTACCACAGAACAATGTGATCTCATCACTACTAATATCATATGTATTATATATAAGCCCTGCAGCAGTGGTTCACATCTGACACCGAACTGTTAATCTCACACCGACACTGAAATTGCTCAATTGCTGGGTTAAGTTAGCTGTGTGATGCTAACTGTTTTTATGCTACCTTCTTGTCACTTACTGTACATACGGTTTGTCCAGAATCTGCCACAAAAGTTCATACTGTCAACATATTCCAGGCAACTTCTGGACCAAAAAAACAAAACAAAAGGAGATGTTTTGCAAACATATCAGAGATCACAGAGGTTCCCATAGAAATGAATGGGCCTCCAGTTGACACATACATACATGCACAGAGCTTCGTGGAGACGAGGTGTCAACGCCAGCATAGAAATATATTGTTGGTAGATAGTTCCTAAAATGATAAAGCGAAAAGCCCAATAAATGTTTTTAACCCAAACCTCAAAGCCCATCCGGGCATAGTTAGATACAGTGGCATACAGTCAGGAGACATATCCCCTCCATTCATGTGCACTTTGTCCTACATATTTGTATATTTCTCAGAAGAAGCGGCTCCTCGGCGCTCAACTGCTTCCAGATGTGGAATGCCAGAGATAATCTGTCGTTTTGGATCTCAATGAGAGCGGGGTGTCCTGCAGAAGCTGGAGGTCCAGATCTGGCTCCCAGATTGTAGACATCCTACACGCGTTTGCGAGGTCAGAAAAAGAAATACACGCGTGGGTGCACACGGATACTAACACAGACGCATACACTTAGGCCTCAAGCCCCCAAACCAACGAAAAGAAGTCAAAACTATCAGCTGACTTTAACTCAATTATGGTTTACCGAAAGTATAACTATGGAGCAATAAGAAAATGACATTATTAAGTGAAATATAAGAGCACAGAGACACTGTGGTGGCCTCAGAAGTGTTGTTACATATACATAGTATTGGTACATAAGGATATGCAATATATCCCCGTACATATCTATTGGTATTCTGCAGAAAAACATATTGGAGACAAGACCCAATTTTTAACATAAAATTGCTTTCCAATTCAATTCCCTTGTGGCATTGGTTTTACGTTGTCACACAAAGTCATACTCACACATACTAATAACACACCAAATGCAACATAGCGTTTGTTAACAGAAAGACAAATGACTTCCTCGTGTTTTTTTTAATAGCGAAAAAGTCATACATTCTACAAACACTGTCAAGATGGTAAATAAGTGTTCCTTTTTTCCCCCGTGCTATTTTATACTTTGATTACTATTTATTCATTCCAGTTTATAGCTTTTGAAGTGGTGTTTCACTGATGGCTAACAGATGCTCAGGGAGAGACAGAACAGATAGGGAGCTCTGGAAGCTCTGCAAACTGGATGCCATCTAAAAAAAAAAAGAAGAAGCAAGAACACTGACTGTTTAGATGTGCATCATAAACAACACACGCATTACAAACATGTCTCTGCGAGCGATGCGTTCACCAGTTCTAGTTGCCAATAAAGCAAACATCTACAATACGTACCGACGCAGAGGAAGGATTTCTGGATGTTTAATAAGTGCTATTGACGTCGGTTTTGTTTTGATTTTGAGGGGAAATATTCAGTATAGCGTTTCATTACAGCTCCAGGACCTCGAGCTGGCAGGCCTCCCATAGCCAACATAAACAACTAGGCCTGTACGCCGGGTGCCAGGCATCACAGCAACCCAAAATGTATATGGCAGCAGAACAGAGCAGAAACCGGGCACTTGGGCAACTCGGCATCCAATCAGAGTAAAGGTTTCCAGACTGGAAAAAGTGTCCGAAACAATTATCATAGTTTAGAGGGAAAAGCAATTTAGCAGCAAGAATTGAAGAAAGAAACGCTCCTTCACAAACATAAGCGAGTAGAGAATTAATGTCATTACTGTACATGTGGGTATTTCTCTGGCAACAAAAACAAAAGATTGGCTTTGTCTGAGAGACTGTTCATGTTCAACTTTTCCCTGGCACCAGCGCAGTCATTACAATGTTTGGCAGCAGCTTGCCTTTATGGATGAATTTTAGTGCAAGATTCACATCTATAGAGGGGAATACCAGTCATCCAGAATGAGCTGAGCTGGAAACATCCTAGAATAGCCTCTTTAAAAAAGCCAGGCCTGAAAAACACATCTTCGGCCTCGACCAACCTTTTGCCATTTACGTGCGAGGCTACACGGGACATTGAAGTATGTTATTGAAAGGTTCTCCTGTGGTAGAGGAGGCAACGTGTCAATAAGACGCCAGATTGCAAATCATAAAGCATAACAAGCTCACATTTCTCAAAACAGTCTGCTTCTGCTTGAGGGAAAATGGAAGCGTTTTGAGACAGAGAAAGGGGAGAGGGGGTGAAAATATATTCTGTTGGATGTTGAATTCCAGACCTCATGGCTCATTGTTGTCTCTGCAGAAAGCATAGCAAGATTTGGGGCCCCGTTGCATAGACACCTCAAAAGTTCAAAAAAAGTCAAATGCCAAATACTCAGTGGGAAACTAACCAGAACTATAGCAGATGTAGTCTGGCTTACAGTAAGACTTGCTCCATGTATTTTTCTAGTTGTGAAGTTTACAGTGCAGTTTTTATGCGGCACTTAGCAACTGACTGCTACATCTCGTCCCTTTCAGTTACTGCGGCTGTAAAGCTTTATGTTCTTTCAACGAACGTAGCAAAACATTTATTTACAGCGTTGTGTCAAACACACTGTTGTGTTACGCAATCACACAAATCACATTTTATTTTTCATATTTTATGATTTCGTATGACAAATAAATTGATTGATGTTAGTTACAGTAGTTGGCATTAAATGCAATTCAAAGGGCTTTATTGGCATAGGAAACATACGCTTACACAGCAAAAACCAAGTGTGAAATATATGCACAATAAGTAAAGATGTACTGGACACTTATTTATTGCTGATGGGGTAACACCTCTGACACACCCACCAAATGAGAGAAAACGTTCCTTAAAGTTCGCTGCACACTGTTTCAAAAGTCATGCCCTTCAACCCGCAAAACCATAGCAAAACAGTGCACACCATTTTGACACTGAACGTGTCTCCATTATCATTTCTAGGTTATCAAGTACAAAGGCTATGTCATGTCCCTTGGTGTCTTATAGCAATGCACAGGGCACCCTTTAGCCTATCTATGTGACCTACAGCTGAAACAGGTTATAACATGTGGTTAATGTTGTGAAACGGTTGTGGTTCCGTTTGGAAAAAGATCATGTTTTTGGTTTAAATAAATACGTTTGTCATGTAACATAATGTGACGTAAATGTGTCGTGTATGTGTGTGACGTCAGTGTGTGATGACTGTGTTAGGTCAAAACAGCGATGAGATCTGATTTCACACAGAGCATAGGTATGTATGTTATGTAATATTACTTTGGTAAATGATAAATGGACCTGCACTTGTATAGCGCCTTTCTAGTCTTCTGACCACTCAAAGCGCTTTTTACACTACTGAGTCACATTCACCCATTCACACGCTGGTGGCTGAGGCTACCATACATGGTGCCACCTGCTACTCAGTAACCATTCACACGCTCTCAATCAAACGATGGAACAGCCATCGGGAGCAATTTGGGGCTCAGTATCTTGCCCAGGGATACTTCGGTATGTGGACTGGGGGAGCCGGGGATGGAACTGCCGATCTTCCGATTGGTGGACGATTCGCTCTGCCTTTGAACCGCAGCCTTTAACCAAGTCAGGTTTTGTTTTACCCATCCACCTCCCCTCACTTCTACCCTATGTGGCTTTTCTCGCTCTTCATACTGCATCAGTTCCTCTCAGTGTTAAGTGGATGAGTTTACCTTGGAGCAAATTGAAAGCATAGTGAGTCTCATAAAGACACTAAAGGCTGCCTTTGGAGTCAAAATCACATGATGAGGGGCATGACAAAGCGTTGGTATTTGATACCCTTGGAATGAGAACGGGCTGGCATGACACAATTTTCAATACCGGTGGCAGATTTGACATGAATGTGTGAATCAATGGTCTGTCATTTCAGACGGAGGCAGGCAAAAGCAGCTTCTTATTTCTCATTTTAGCTGTCACTGGCTAGCTGTAGATGGCTAGCTCTATTAGCTCACATGGGCTAAAAACGCTGTCTCTGACCGACATTTTGATTTATTAAGGCGACTCAATCTAAAAACCAGTCTTCTGTTAGAGGGGTCTTTAATATACACATGATGACTTCATACATTATATGGAGCTAAAAAGCTGAAGCTAAAGCTGCGTGCCCGAGGCAAAAAGTCAGTATCAGCAACAGCTGATGATCCATGTAGAAGATGCTGAAGTAAACAAGCAGCACTGTTGTTTTCCTTGAACTAGCTAGTCCTAATATTATACATATGGTAAAAACATAAAAGAAGAAAACTGTTCCATTCTATCATAACTCTGTTTAGCCGCCTAGCTGTCTTTTAGTTCCTCATCGTCATCTTTCATGCCATCTCCCCTAAAACAGTCATCGTCAGTGGTCCCTGTACTCTCATTTTTCTCTTTCATCGCTCTTGCCTTATTTATTTCTTGCTCCCTCAACATGTTTTTCAAGCCTTCTTATTGTGTCTAGTCTGATCTCACCTGATCACTTGCTCTCTTCTGTCCTCTCTTGCCGCCTTCCTCTCCTCTCACAGAGATGTGAGGAGCTCTGCCCTGGGTTCTGGCCTTGGAACAAGCAGTTGCCTTGTGAGGCTCTGTTTGCTTTGCGAGGTGTTTTCTCACATAGCAGCATTTTGCGGCCTTGCCTGGCAGATCACACCTCTGTATGTGTGTGTGTGTGTGTGTGTTTGGGAATACTCGGTATGAAACACTGCAAGCTTGTGAATTCATCTGTAGTTTGTGCACATTCTTGAATGTGTAGACGTAAGCATGCATCTGTGTGTGTTTGGCCGTTCCGTGTGCAGCATATGTGTGAGCATTTGTTTACAGTACTGAGTTGTGTATGTTTGGAATGAGAGTTGCCCCCCGGGCGGTGCGAGCCTTAAGCCTTGCTCACCGGGTAACTAATGAAGCAAGGCATGCCTGCCTTCCTGTTTTCTTAATCAACAAACATTTAAGGGAAATCAGCAGGTCTTTACAAGGCGTTATTAGAAGTCTAAGAGGAAAAACACCATCTACCTCAAGTGCTCTCAAATGAATACCAGGAGAAAGTGCTCAGGGAAAATGTGCTGTGAAAGTGATCATATCTCATGCTCTCAAAAATTGGCTTTGTGCTAAATCAAGACAGATTTAAAATTGTTCTTTGCAATTCGAAATGAGTTGAGCTGTGAGTGATAAATATATATTTCAAAAAGGGCTCCAGTGAATAGATGGGCTGACACTTTTGGACCTGCTGGAATAGTTGATAAAGCTATGATTTAACATTTTAATACGAAAGCAATAGTGATGTTCCCATCACTTTCTTCAGGTCCAGAGGCACACAGTATCACTCCACTATAAGGTAAAAAAAAATGCTCTGCCTTTGCTTGTATTTCTTTAAACCAATCACAATCATCTTCGGCGGCACATTGCCCAGGATGCAGTGACTGTACCCAAAAATAGTGTCAAATAGCAAAATAGTGTCAGGGGGGAACTTGTTTTTGTGGAACATTTGCATGCTGGGAGTCGAGCACTGTCATTAAAGTGACTCCACAGAGAGGGAACTACAAAAAACAGACTGTCATTCAACTTTCTCTAATAAAAAAGACAAACATAAATGATAATCAGTGCCTTAGACATGAAACCTGACTATACAGTACCTTAGCTCTTGAGGAGCAAATGGATCAGCATTGGACGTGAAAGTCCTGCGAGATGGAGTCTCGGCTTTTCCGAGGTGTGTTCACAAGTTGTTTTATTCGCTGTAGATCTTTACAACAATTCACCAAAATAACATGTAGGCATGCCTTATTGTACGATCCAAATCTTCATCAAAACTTGCCATTTTCAGGGTGTTGGTTGTTACATCAGAAAACGGTAACATGCATATAGTGGAAGGGGGGATGCTGGTCTAAATCAATCGGGCATCGTCATGTTTATAGCCACAGTCTACATCCGATGAGTCAGACTACTTTCCAAAAGACTTCACAGTAGGAATTCAGTCGAGTAAGAAAGGTGTGGAGATTCTGGCATCATGATGCACAATACTGCTGTTCATGTGAGCATTAGTAATATGAAGTAGCAAAAATATGAGGTCTCTGGTACTAAAGCACATTTTTTCCAGATTTGCTCTTTTCATTGTGTTTAATACACTTCCATAACAAGCTCCACAAGAGCTACTGGGGGCTGAATGCCTTACTCAGTAGCTGGATGTTACTGGGCTTAGGTATTATTCTTATTTTTATCACACACATTGAGATGTGTTTGGTACCCCTTGGAGCTGTACAAATCCACCAAAGGTCAGCGCCTTCACGATTTTGCTGGCTTTTGTTTGGGTTTTGGTGCGACCTAAAATGCCTGATTTCATGGCAGCTTTTTTTTTTTTTTAAAAAAAAGCATGTTGCAGTGTTTTTAGGCACGAAAGTGACAATTGCTAAAATAGCTGTTTTTTTGTATATTTCATTAAAAATCAAAGGCAGCCTGTTCCAGTGAGAATAAAACCACACTTTTCAGAGTCTATAGCCTCTTTTAAACTGCCAGATTTTTGGCGAATGTTGGGCTATTTTGCCGGCAAGCTGTGAGTGTTTAGGCACACAGAGCCGGGTTGGCGAGTTGGTCCAAGGTGCCCAATTTTCCGCCTCGTGGTGTAGTCATATTGGCGGAACCCTTTTAGTTTAAAAGAACGAGGCGGCCTTCCACAACGGGAGGGGCTGTTGAAGACTTGTGGGAGGAGCTGTTGATGATGCCACACGTGAGACCCAATGGCGGTGGATAAACAGGAAACAGCTGATAGCAGGAATTAGCGAGCAGCTAGTAGCAAGAGGGAAACGCAAACCTGACAGACACTGGGGAGACAGGGAATTGCGCACCCTCCTTGCCCTCGCAAACGAAGAGGCCATTAACCGTCAGATGACGGGGACGGTGAAGAACGGGCCAACTTACGAGAGGATCGCAGAAGGACTGACCAGCCACGGCTTCCCTCCCACATCACTGTTTACGTCACATGCTGAGCTACACATTTTGTTACTTGCTCACGCCCCCCATTGCCCCGAAAAAGGCACATTCTGTATAAACAAAAGTAGGTAGGCAGCATTTTGCAGCAGTCACTGATTTTGTTTTTATACTGCCAATGCTGAAAGAAGACTGATTGGGCTTTCCTGCAAATTTGCACAATTCCTGTTTAAAAAGGGCTCATGATTTATGCTATGTGAGACATTTGTGTCAAACATGTCTGCATCTTCATAACCACAAGGAAGTGAGATTGAAGTGAGATTGATGATGCTACACTATGAAGTCAAACTTGTGGAAAAGTTGGACACCATTGCAATGTCGTGCAGAGTTCACAGGACTTCATCGAATTTATGTTCATTTTTGTAATCGCAGCATCCTAGTGGGGCTGAAAAGTATCACTGATTACATTTTTACATGTTGGGCTCATGGGTTTTCTGCAGTGTGTTAGGATTAATAAACACATCAAAGTGTTTATTCCCAGTCAGCTCAGACACAGGTAATTTTTCTTACAGCACATTATATGACATATTTTGTCCCGTGGCATTTTTTCATTACACGTTTGCTCAGATCCAGCTACAATATTGATTTTGCCCTTTTTGCCAACCCCTGTCCGTGCTGAAGGTCATGCTGCTTATTGATCTTCCCTCAGAATGTTGCCACAGGGTACTGGTCAGCGACTCAGATAAAGACATTTATAAACTCTGCTAATTTAAAGTGCACTGTTGTACTGTAAACCACTGACCTCGCCTTTGCTGTGGAACTCACCTGCAACAAAGTTTTGGTCTTAGCAGCATACAGATGTGGTGAATAGCAGTTGGGGAACTGGTGTGTTTGCATACGTGTGTGTGTGTGTGTGTGTGTGTGTGTGTGTGTGTGCACTGAGACAGCAGCCATATGAGGCATTAAAGGCCACTACAAAGTGTCGGCCTTCCACATACATTTTTCATCCATCTGGGCCGAACATACCAGAGAGCCTAAGTGAGACACTCCTCGTTAACAAACATATATACTGTATATGTCTCAGCGAGGAAAAAGAATAACATCTTACATCACTCCAAAGTCATGACACAGAGCCAGGGAGGTCCATCTGACTAAATAGCATTCCTGTATTATGTGTGTTTATCACAAATGCCCACGACAGCCCTGGCCTCTCTTGAGATGTCTGCGGTGATGCATTTACAGATTTTAGCATTCCCAGACTCTACTCAATCTCAGGACGTTTAGCACAAAATGACATGAGGGATGGGATTTCCCCAAGATAATCTCAGAGGCAGTGGTGGAAGGCAGTGCATAAGCATTTGTTGATCTCTACTCACATCGAATATTCCTCTACTGTCAAAACAGTCCACACTAACAAGGCTCAAATCTCACTTGCTGAAGATGGCATTATGTCCTAAATTGGGCCCTTTATTAAAAAATAGTAATCTTGAATACTTTTTGCATGTGAAGAGTTTAAATCATGGTCATTCACTCCTGCTCCCAGACAATCCCCCAACAACCCCTCTGATGTTATCACTATAGCCGCACAGGACATGAAAAAAGATGAAAACACAGACAAACTCTGATGCAACTTGAATGCAGCGCTGCACAACTATGACCTCCCTCTCTCTTCCATACCAACAGAGATTGACTGGCTAGAACCAGACAAAGAGGAATTTCAGCACTGTGGCCAAAAATCAGAGACTAGAGCAGAGATCACATTGCATGTAGATGTAGTTTTTGAGCTTACACTGATACCAGCCTCATGCTGACTGTGAGGTTTCACACGATTGGCTAACAAGTGCTTATGCAACAGGGAGAACAGAAAACATTGACTGCACTGAGAAATCCAAGAGACTGCTCAAAGTCTGAGTGCTCGGAGTGCTGTTATTCGTATTGCTTACAGGAAAAAAAAGTTTACATCATACTTTAACCTTGTGTTTTGTTGAGAAGTGGCACATAAAAAGTACTGTCAACACCACTCACAAATACAGAGCTTATCCATTGTATATAACCATGTTTTACAGCTTCTGAAACAGTGTTAAGTATTTTTAAAGGTCAACTCCATCTGCGTTCTTTTCCAGGTTTTTCAAATAGAAACGCCCACTCAGCCATTAGCAAAAAGCAGTGCCATATAGGTTAGAGCACTGATACTGAACAATAATAATAACTGAAAGAGATAGTTTTGATCTTTTTTATGTGGGGTTGTTTGAGGTAATTTTGCATAGTGCAGTATTTTCACTGCTTTACCTTGCTGTCAGACGGGCCTTTCTGACAGGGAACTGAAGCCGTTACTTCGCTCTCCTCAAAGCCGCCAGACTCCTTTGGAAAAAACAGTGATTTTATTTCGTAGAACATGGAGACTGCTGGGTTACTGCTGCCATGATTGGTATGTTTGTTGGCATTAATGTGCGACTTTCAGGTCTGAACTAACGTGACGTCCACAGCAGTTCATGCTAAGCTTCTGGGTAAGGGGAATATAGCTCATTTGGAAGATGGATAACAAACAATTCTCAAAGAGGGCTTGGCTCACTGAAGAAGAGGCACATTATATGTAGCAACGTCATCATCCAGAAACCTACATCATGTCATTTGGGGAAAAGTTTTTAGAGGGGCTTGAGACAGTAGCATTTTGACACTAAACCCAACCCTGTCTCCTTGAAGTTATGTTTTCATAACATTAATTTGTTGGGATGCACCAATTTATCAGCCACACATCTGCATCGGCAGATATTCGCCTTGTTGACTGCCATCAGTCAACCGGCAAATAAAATGATATACACCAATGGCAGGGGCCGATGTTTTTCCATTGTGAGGCATCAATTTTGCACAGGCTAAAAAGCGTGACTCAAGACTAACTTTGTTCAGTTGTCCCAGGGAGACTAGAAAACGTGTTTGGGACAAACAGAGATCTTCTCTGGGATGCTGTCGTGACAAAGGGACCCAGTAAACTCACGACCAAAGCATCGGGGCGCATCCTGTTATTTCCCTGATAATGCAAATCTGTATTGACATCGGCAGGAGGAGAGCGAGATAACATTATCTGTTAGCAGCTGGTGGCCGGAACTAAGCACTGCCAGAAGTTGCATGTAGTTGTATTATGATGCGTTCAAGCTGTCTTTGGTAAAACAGAGTATTGGGCGAATGTTCTCATAATGGTTTCATATGCGGTTTGGTAAAATGTAGCTTTGTGGTGAGAAACATGAATAAATTCATTGTTTGACAGAGAAATTTCTTGATGTTTTCACAACAATGTAAAATAGATACTGCAAAGGAATTATGATATATTTTATATTGTAAAAAAAAAGTGTGTGAAGGACAGTTTAAGGTTGCTCTATAAATGTGTATAGTTGAATTTGTGCTCATTCAAAGATAGTATAATGAAGGACTGAATAACTTCAAAGTTTTTTTTAAAATAATTATTTCTCTGTTCTTGGCACAAAAGGGGAAATAAATGTCAAAAGAGACAAGATAAATAACAATCACAACACATGACATCAGTATCAACTAGCGGTAAAAGTGCTACTTTTAACATCGGTAACAGCCCCGAATATCAGAATTGGTGCATCCGTACTAATTTGCATTCATAATTACATTGTGGTGACAATGTAATTGCTGCCTGGAGAATGTGTAGAGATGTTTCTTTGAATTAATGAAACAATACATTTATATATTGGACTGGATTGGTAGTATTCCTGCATAAGAAGTGCAGGACTGTGACACCAAAATCACGAGTTGGTGTCCAGACTCCTGTTTAAGGAAAAAAATCCCTTTGGTTAAGGTTCAAGAAAGGTTGTGATTTCTGTTTAATATGGTAAAAAATAAAAATAAAATAATGTTGTACTCACTATATGTGTAATGTGTATTTCAAGATTTTCTATTTTGACAGAAAGCAAATGAAATGTACAGTATTATCATTTTCTCATTCTCCTAATAGAAAATGTAATTTGCTCAGCATAACATTTCCCTCAAAAATGTATTTGCATTTTCAAATTAGTCATAAAAGTAATTTCTAGGAGACAGGGCTGACTAAAATATACATACTTAGACCAAAGTTTGAGTGTTCAGATTGTAATACACAAGGAACACTATTGGGGAGCTACAGAATGATGAACAAAAACTAATTAGAAAGAAGAAGAAAGAACTCATCCGCCCTTTCAGTAAGTTTTAGGTGAAAAGGAAGACAAAGGCATCTTCACAGCAACATCCCCAGTAGCCATCTAATTATGGCTCCGCGCTGATCAACACGTAGATGTGCAAGCCTTCAGGTTCATACAGCACAAGTTCCCATTTTAGAAACTCTTGCCCATTCATTTTCCTTCACTCATTCTCTCACACCCTGAACCTCTGTTTTCTGTCTCACACTCTTTCTGTCTGTCAGCTCTCTCCCTAAAGCCACTCGCTCTTGAACACACACATATATATACACACACACAGGGCTTCTCCTGTACTCAAGTCGCCTTCCCAGCAGAGTGATGCAGCTTTGCTTTTATGAGATACCAGAGTTGGGCTTGCGGCAGGATGACTGACTGGCTTGTAGAGAGGACAGAGGAACCATTTTGTGCCCCGCCGCCTCGCTGAATCCCTTTTAAAATATTCATTCATAAACTCCTGGAGCCTTTTACTCCACATCAAACACTAGACCCATAGGAAAAGCACTGAGCTGATGCATCCAGCGAGGAAAACAAAAATACAGGGTAAACAGGACCACGGGTGAAGACCAAAATTAATCTAAATATTTATGTGCTAAATATACTCTGATGTATTCATTGTGTTTTTAGGGAAATGATTTGGACCAAAAGTGAGTCAACAGGATTTCAATTTGGGAAAATATGCAAAAGCTGTTAAAATTGCTTACTCATTTTGCAGAGCAGCTGTGTTTATCTCTGTGAGAATGTCCAAAACCAATGAGGTGCTTCCTTTTGTTTTTTGTTTTTTTACTTTTTTACATGAAATGGCAATAATCTTTCTCAGTGCATATCAAGAAATAAAGCATTACAAACTGTTTGGTGAAGTTTAGGCTGATAAGACATCGTCATTTTCGTCATCAGGATTGAGTAAGAAAGTTGTTTGAAGGTTGTGTGTAAAGTTCTTCCCATGTTCCTCGAAACAAGCGATTTTCCACAAGAAGTTGCACCATTAAAACTTGTGAAATTTGCTAAGATATAAATAATATTAATGTTTACAATAACTTTAATCTAAATGTCTAAAGACCTTGGAAACAGCTGCTGTCTAATCAAAAGCAATCAACTATGGAAGGTAGCATCACAAACTATAGCATTACCTCCAAAAAGTTTAGCTTTTAAATCTGCTCTTGATATATTAATCCACTGTAAATAGATGTATTGCTTTTATTTATGTGCTACGTGGAGAAATATGTTTCTGAGTTAGTAGTATTCATACAGTCCAATGAGTTGTAAATATCCGATTATGCTAAACTGGCTTTTGTTATCAGATCATTTGAAGTGTGTTGTGCTATTTTTGTGAAATGCAATTCAAGATATTCCATCCTCACATCAATATAAAGCAGAATTTTATCGTGTCATGTCAGATATGACCTCTTTCACTCCAGAGTCCCAACGGGTCATGGGGTCTGCCCATTGGTCCGACAGCCCATTATTCTGACATCCCATTGTTCCGACCATATTAAACCCATTGTTCCGAAGTCCCATTGTTCCGAAATCATCATGATGCCCTGTGGTTAAGGTCTGGTTAGGTTTAGGCACAAAAACCACTTGGTTAGGGTCAGGAAAAGATCATGGTGTGGGTTAAAATGAAAAAGAAAGTGGCAAACATATAAGCCGTGAGCCTGCTTCGCCTCAAGCCTTCCCCAGCTGACCCAGAGCCGGTCGCGGAGCCACCGGGAGCCGTTCAGCACTGCGGAGAGCTCCCCACACAACCCGGACCCCAGAGTTAATAACAGGAGGTTATGGTGTTTCATTCGCTCCTCTATGACACTTATATCTCGACCAGTAGCCTACTTTTGATGCGTTTGCTGATCCTCTATGGTACACAAATACAGTATAGCCTAGTATAATCACATATCGGAACAACGGGACGTCGGACTAATGGGATGTCGAACCAATGGGCTGCTGGACCGATGACATGGAGCCCGGGTCATAGCCTATAGCAGCAAACTAACCAAAGTTTCTTTTGTTGGCTCCATTAGCAAAGCAACAGTTGGCACTTTGCCTACTAGGTATAGATACTTAGTAACAACTAATGTAGAAACTAGTTTGTTTGGCGCGACGCCTGGTGAACTTTAAGACCAAAACGCACCGGAAGTGACAATTGACGCGCCTCATTAGACGTGTGTTAATTGATGAACTGCTGACATCAGATTTAAAGTGCCATCACCACAGACCCAGCAGTATTTTGCTGACTGACCAATCAGAATCAAGTATTTGAGTGCCATGTTCTAAGGAGACTATTAAATACCTTGTAGTGTAGATTGTATAAGATTGTTACTAATCTTTTCTTCACACTACATTTTTATTGTTTTTACAAAAATGTTATGAGAGGGTAAAAAAAGAGGAAAAAAAGAAAGCCTGTCTCACAAAACCTATTCATTCATGTGACATATTCAGTAATTCTGTCTCTTATCTTGTCATTTACATGCAAACATTGTCCAACATTGTCCATTTCTCCTATTTCTCTTGGCATCACTCCTCTTGAGTCCTTATCCTATGAGCTAACAGGTCCATATCATATATTTCATTCACAATTTTCAGTCAATATTTCAGTCAATATTTCTAAGATTTTTCTCAAAATTAAACCCTGTTCCTACATTTCTAGGACATTTTCAAAATTAGGTCTTGTGTTCCTACATTTCCCTTCAATTTAAGCCCTATCCTCCCACAAGGGTTAGGGTTAGGGGAGATAATAGGTTGGGTGTAATTGGCTACCAAATTGGGAGAAAGGGGGATAAAATCTGATACAAATTTATGAAAAAGGAAATGTGGGAACATAGGGCTGTGGGAACATAGGCACGCTCCCACTAGCAAAGGGTCTAAGCTTTGACTTTTATTTGTTGTATGTGACGTGACAACACAACAGTTAACACCTATAGTAGTACAGCTGTCGGCAGTGGTGGCTGTTTTCGTTTAGCATTGAAGAGTTACAACTGTATTATTCATATTGTTTTAAACTAAGCTAACATAGCTAACGTATGGTTGCACGTCCACCTCTTTGTCTCTGTCTGGGTCCTCATTTGATGTTCCGAAATCAAAACAATTTTTCAGTCACCGGCTCGCTATAAATTATCCCTTACGTATACAGTTTACATTAGTAAAATATCAAAGTCAAAATATCATCTCTCTCTACACTATATTCTGCTATATGCTTCAGTGACAAAGAGCAATG
The DNA here is from genome assembly GCF_041903045.1 of Epinephelus lanceolatus. Taxonomy (NCBI): domain Eukaryota; kingdom Metazoa; phylum Chordata; class Actinopteri; order Perciformes; family Serranidae; genus Epinephelus; species Epinephelus lanceolatus. The sequence goes on from NC_135749.1 coordinate 26,029,668, forward strand.
GTATGCCACAGATTTGCGAGCCAAATACTGAGTCCACATATTTTAGTATATGGCATTCAGTAATATTTGGATATTGCGAGATAAACACATGTTGTATCCTGACACTGGATTTGACCACACTACCGAAAACTGACTTAGCATTGCTCCAGAAACAGAGTTCATCAATTCATACTTTTACATTCTCTGGATACAATTTACATCAGTAAAATATAAAAGTCAAAATATCACCCATTGTTATATATCTGTACACTACATTGCAACGTATTTGCTTTACCAAGTGAAGAGTGATCATATATGCCACAGATTTGGTCATATTCTTGCCAAATACTGAGTCCACATATTTTAGTATGCACTCATATTTGGATGTTTTATTCAGTCTGTATGTCAATATTAGATGTATCTGGATGTATGATACTATATGAGGCAAGTATGACCCAAATTTTTGTCTGAAATCATGTATGACAAATTCTCCAAATATGTACCAGATATTATTGATGATGCTCCAGATTCCGGCAGTATTAAAATAAGGATATCTCCAGATTTAGGAGTTTTGGCCCAGTGTTAGTCATTTGAATTTCTATATGTCATTAGATCATACAATATTGAAAACATTATTTACTCAATCAGTCTTTCTTTGTTTTGCAAGAAAGGCAGGTCACAGCAGGAATTCCACCATCGGCCATGAATATTAGCCAATTCCGCATATGGGTAAGACGCTGTCTGGCATTTTCCCCCTGTTGTTTGTGTTACGGGTGTGTATGTGTTCCTTGCTGCTGTCCCTTTTCCCTCCTTGTAGATCTGCCCAGGTGTGTTGCATTACCTAACGAGGTGCAGCACACCTGGCATGGAGGAGGTGGTTAAGAGCTTCTGTGCAGCAGAGGAGAGAGGCTCTGGTGTGGGGACTGCTGGTCCTGCTGCCTCTCACCGAGGGATTTTTGTTGTCTTGTTTGCCTTGTTTTAATTCTAATAAATCCCATGGATTTGATTGTTTTAAAGGTGTTTATGTGGTTGTTATTGGGTCAGTGATTGAGTTTTGTTCGTCCCAGTAGGGCTGCCTAAGGGTGGGGCATAACAGTTTGGTAGAGCCCATGATGTGCTTCATCCATACATTAAAGACATGCTCTGTAAACCATGGAGAAGCACAACAATCACAGTCAGTGGCATTGCATTTACATATTGGTGGCAATGTTGCTAAAGCTGAAATAGTAGCCGACATAAACTGGAAGATTAAGGATGTAGCAAGTCATGGATTCAATACCCAGTAAGAATATTTAATCATCAAAATATATTTTTGTAGAGCAGGATGCTTGTACACAAGAAAGCCTTAGTGATTTTTTTCATGACAGGTAGTTACTTAGAAGGACTAGATATTTGTATATTATTCTGATAATCAGAAAAAAACAAGCCACATTTTGCATACCTAGTTCAGGGGTTGGCCCTCTGCACTTTGTCTTGAGCCTTTCGAACTTCTTACGAGAGGGTGTGGTTGTGTCCAAAGAAGGTCTCGCAAGAGTTTCTTGGGGCATCTGTGTAGTGATAGGAGAGTGAAGGAGTGATTCCAAGTGATGGACCTTTTCCTTGAAGTGACCGCACTTCCCACAGGAGATGGCAGGAGATGAGACTGAAGCACTGGACCCTGGATTGTTGCTGGAGGGCCTCTCTCCCCTCTGCTGCTCCTCCTCCTCATCCTCACTGCTGCAGCTCAGATTGTCCAGGTCAAGACTGCTGACCATGGGCTGGTCCGGCTCGGACTTTCTCAGGTCCCAAAGGGCAAACAATGTTGCCCGTTGCTTGGCAGCCTTAACTACGCCCTTGTTATGCTCCCTCTGAAATAGCATGAACATTTCAAGACAATACAGTTAAAGTACAAGACTACACACATACATTTCCCATCTACTTGGTACATCAAATTTTACATTAAAAAAAGGCACTAACTTTGATTTCCTCATACACATTCTCCAAGTGTTTGTCAAGGCGAACTCGGCCACGACACTTGCAGACTGGACAGTCAAGCCGGCCAGAGTGACTGAATATCAAACAAAATAAAATTTAAAAATAAAAGAACTGCTTAACAAGAAATACATATTTATGGACCATGTCTGGTCATATGCAATGACCAGACCCCGCAGCTCCTTTCTGTTATACATTTGGTGTAGATTCAAGCAACACTTGCGCGCTGATATATACGGCACTAGCATAGGGGGCAGTTGGTTGTCCTCCTTGGCATTGCTAAATAGGAAAGTGAAAAGATTCATTGATTCTTATAAGCAGTTGGCCCCTTGCATGGTAGCCCCTTTCACACAAGTGGCGCCAATAATTGTAGAACTGTGTGTGTGTGTGTGTGTGTGTGTGTGTGTGTGTGTATACGTGTGTATGTGTGTGTGTATGGACGCTTACTGGTTTGCCTTGCTTCTCTCCAATTGTCTTCTGCTCCTCAAAAGACAAAGACACATATAGGACGGTAAATACATTTCTTGGTAGAAGTAGTCATTTACATGAACACTGTGGAATGCTAATTAAAGCTAATTTGAATTCTTAAAAGTAGACTTGATTGGATATTTCAGATATGGGGAGAATGTAGCTCAGGAGCTAAAGCATGTTGTGTACTAATCACAGGGTCGGTGGTTTGCTACCCCCCCACCTGCTCCGGTCTTCAGTGTTCTAGGGCAAGATGATGATGGCAGTTTTGTTTGTTTATGAATATGTGTGTATGATTTCCTGATGAGCAGAGGGGTATTCCAGGTAGGAGGTTCAACAAACTAATCCTGAACCCCTCCTCCACAGGTAATGACGTCACTACCGTATGTCACTGGAAAGATCCACATTGATCAAGACAGAATCTTGATGCAAAAAAAAATAACCCCCCACCCCTATTATGTGCACTGCATCTTTACCTAGATGCTAACCCCTTTTTACAGGGCATGGCGGTACAGCTCTGGTAGTGGAATATTGCGCTAAAAAATTTGAACATTTAGCTAACTGTATTTACTTCTTGGAAGAATTAGTAATTAGATATTACTTGGAATAATTAGCAGTCTGTATGCACTAACTCTTAGTCAGGACAGAGCCTCAGATGGCATATTTGGACTATGATGTAAGATTGTATACTTGGAAATTTAGTGACTAGCATGCCCTATTTGGACAGAGTTAGCACTGAAATAATTTAGAGAGTAAGATTGTATCACTTACCCTGTCTTCGGCACCTGCTCATTCTTACACCTGATCCTTTTCCTGGAATGTGTTTTTAAACTCGGGAACAGGATCATCTGATTGGTTCACAGATGCACCAGCCAGGAATGTGATATGCACATTATGCTCTTTTTGAAAGCAGTTTAGTATGAAAAAATCACTGTTTTGAAATATCAGTGCCTATACTTTCAAAGACAAAATCTATATTCCACTTTTCTACACTCACACTCTTCCTATTAACATTAGTGGCTAGATGATATGTGACACATTAAATCCCTGTCATGCATGCATTTTTTGTTGCCTGTGCAGCCATTTTAGCTTCACTGTAGTAGAACAGAACTTTACTTAGATGACAAGCAACGTAAAAAAGTAAAAGTTACAACACAAACACCTCGCTGTCTTTGAAACAGAATTTCAGCATTTAATCTTTTTTTCCACCTTGTCTCCCCAGGAGTGATTCCTCTTTCCAGAAGCCTCTGTGACATCTCGAATGTCACCCAAACTAACTCCTTGGCTGTACAAGCACAGAGTGCCTGGGCGGCAGTAGGATCCCTTTACAGAAAATATTCCGATTTCCATACTGAGTGTCACAACTAATAGACCCAGGCATGACAGATTTAGGAGCATGAGAGCGGGCCAGACACAGAGAAAGGAAAGGAGGAAATGGAGAGGAAATCAGAAGTGATTGTGATTAAAGCAAGGCTGAAAGATGAAAGGAAGTAATGCATGAGTGTACGAGGAGAGCACAGTAGGGGGGCTGGGGACCTTACTCAGTTTTAAGCAATTAAATGTATGCGTGCAAATACGTTTTAAATTAACTGTGCATGTGACAGAGACTTATTTTGAGGTAAATGTTACACTTTGTCGTAGTATTTGAGAAGAGAAAAGGGCGGCAGCGGTAAGAAAACAAAGTGGGAGTTTACGTGTTTTTTCACAGTTCCGTGTTCCTGAAAGCACCTTGGCCTATTTTTTATCCACGGCGTCAACACAGTTTGTCACGGCAGGGGCACCAAACATGCAGGCTGCCAAAACATCCCATTCTGGATGGGGTGTTAGATCCCCCCACCCCTTCCTCCTTCCTCCCCCTCCTCCCTCTTGCAGACACCATAAATCACCCTGCGTCTCCTCGAGGTTGACCTGCTGATGAACCACCGGCTTTTAAAAAAGTCATTTAAATAGCTAAAGCAGGGGCCACACACACATGCGTGCATGCACTTCTGTGAGGTCAGAAGTTTAATATTTAATAATGCCACACCACTGTACTTTTGCAGCTACTTTAATAGAAGCAAATACAAGCTGAAATCTGGCAACAGCAATGATCTGATGGAAATAAAGTGCTCAAAGGCATGTAGTTCATATTTCAATCAAAAAGTCATTTTCCATGCTTGGTTATGGAGACGATGTCTCATCAAATGCTTCTTTATATTCTGTTTCATTTTGATACATTTGCCTGTGAGTGAGTATTTTGTTCTGGCGGACAGGAGAGATTTGAGAAGTTCAGGCAGGTCAGCATCAGGTCATAGCAGAGAGAGGATTTCAGAAAAAAAAACAGCGAGTAAAGGTCAGAAAAATAGACGCGACAAGAGATACTCAGAAAGAAACAAACACCCAGAAAGAACAAGTGAGGAAAGGAGAAGGAATATAAAACCAGAGGAGTGAAAAAGCAGACAAAAGTGTCCTGGGGCGAGGCCTGCAGGAAATGAAGTCAACAGTCTTGGAGAAATGAGAATGGGAAAAGCAGCTGTGGGGCCGCAGTCCTCTGCTCCCTCAGTCTGCAGGGTCTCTGAGGGCCAACTTGACTAACACTGCATGCCTAATGAGTAAAACCAGAAAATGACACCATAGTTGATGACAGACTGTAATTAAATGCTGATTAGAGTGTGATTCTAGCTTTCCTTGTGCCACAAGTGCTATAAACTGTTAATATAAGCCTCAGAAAATCAACAGTACCAGTGTGAAGGACTGCAAGGTGCTCATTGTGATTTAACGTACTATGGGAAAGATTTTGAAGTAGAGGCTTACAGGAGTTGAAATAAAACGCTGGAAAAAAATAGATATGCAAGCACTGCTGGCTGGGATAATTGGATTATTAGACTTTGTAGCAGTAAATCCCAGCTTAGGAGTTTTCATTAATCACATTCTGAGGTAAACACTTATGCAAATGTCAAATGTTTTCATACTAGATTACAGTAAAACAGGTTTGCATCCTGTCTCTGGTGTAAAGCAAATGGATTTTTTTTTTTTTAACAACATTTTCTGCCCTTGATTCAAATATCCACAATCCAAAGAGGATTAAAAACACTGTTTTGTAGCATGAAACAAAAAGTCCCAACAAAGAGTAGAAGAATGGAGAGACGGTTAGGGTCTTTGCAATTGAGGGCGAGCCCACACAGATGGTGCCGGGACAGAGGGAGGACTGATTAATGATTAATCTACCTTGGCCACAACAGAGAAGACGCAAACATGGCCCAGGAGGACAGCCACTTCAAACTCTGGCAGAGAAAGGAGAAACACAGGCAAATATGCCATCATTCAGCGTGTTCACTGGACCTCGTGCACATTGTATCCTTAAGTGATGGACCAGTGAAAGAGAGAGCTATTTAAGGCCATACAGAGACCATGCTTAAAGTGAGCGAGTGGGTGGTGTTTGTGTGTGTGGATGTATATGTTTGTAAGGGAGGTTGAGATAGAATGAGGCTTATAGGAGCAAACATAACAAAGAAGAACTACATTTTTTGTTTATTCACTCTATTCACTTTAATTAGACTGCTATAATTGTTTATTATCAAAGGCTTCCGTTGAATGAGAGGCTTTAATTGTGACAATGATTCAAATTAACTTGTGATATGAGAAAAGGATGTTGTTTCCTTAGTTACTTAAAGCTTGGGTTGGTAGTTTTATTTTGGCATCATTGGGCAAAATTCCCATAATAACCTCTTGGCAGATTGTAATTCAAGTGGTCTGAGGAAAAAAAAACTTCTGCACATCCTCTTGGCTCTGTTTTCAGCCGGTGACAAGGGAATTGGGCCAATCACAGGTCATTTCAGACAGAGGGCGTTCTATTGGCTGTTCTACAAATGCAGATGCACATCCATGTCCCCTCAGATGGTGAAAGCCGGATTTGATGGCAGAGCATCCTAACACCCTCTCAAAGTGTCTATTCCAGCATTGGCAACAACTGCCTACACTGCAAACCAACCGAGAAAAGAAAGACAGGCAAAAAGAGAGTCTGATGACAAACAAAACACAACACCTGTCAATATTGGCAAAGTGATTCAGAGGTGGAGAGAAAATGTCGCCATTAGTTTAGTCTTCTGCTAACCAGAGCTGAAAGCTTACGGCCGCAGCTTCAAGTTCAACTTTATGTAGCTAATGTTAGCTTGAGCCTTGATTCACAGTGTGTATCTTTGGCCTCACTCCCTGCTGCTAAGGACCACCACAGCGGGAGGAGAGTGGGCAGCAGCTTTAGAAATGGACCCCACCTCAGCATCCAGTCAGCGCGAACCCCAGCTCCAGGGAACTACACAGACCTGACTCCCTGCCAGATTACCAAACTTTCTGTTGCTGCTGTAACACCCGTTGCTGGGGGGTTTTCACTGGTCTCATTCAAGCTGCTACAACCACTGACAGAAGGTCCGTGTCCAGAGCTGCTGCCTGCTCTCCTCCCAAGGAAGCAGTCCACAGTGACATGGAACGAGGCGGAGGGACTATGGGGTGGCTTGCTAGCTAATTGTTATCTCATGTGTGGTCTGATAAATAGAGAAAGAGCTCGATAATGAAATAGATTGAATAAATCAATGTATGGGAAACACTGGGTTACTGTATGGAGTGTGTGCATATGCCTGTGGTTGTCTGGTGGGAGGGAAGAGGAGGGTGTATTTCCAGTTCTCTGCTGACTGCAGGTTTAAATGTATATATCCTATGATGAATCTTTACAATATATTCATGTTTAGTTACAGTTGGAATAGGTCCACACTGTTATTATATGCTGCTTTAGAGTTTTAATATTATTGTTAACTTGACATAGTGTTATTTTTATAGTAGACCTGTGTCATACTCTCTCACTTTTGGATAATTTATTTTCTAATAGCAGTTGTGTGGTTTTACATTCATGAGTAAAGCATGTGCCAGTTCAGTCTACGTTGGCCCCAATACTGTGATCAGTATTGGGGCCAACGTATTTAAGCAGTATCGTCCAGATGGGACAGTAACAAGCTACATTAAATTTGAGCTGAAACAATCATTAGATTGACAGAAAATTGATCAGCAACTATTTTGGTAATCAATTATTTTTTTAAATAAACACAAAAATTCTCTGTTAGCAGTTTCTCTTCTTTTTTCTTCCTTCAATTCTAATTAACTGAGTGGGTTTTTGAGTGTTGGTTGGACGAAAGTTGGAGATGTCACCTCAATTTTTAGAAAATCACATTTGTGATTGCCTAGTAATTCATGGAGAAAATAATCAACACAATAAAAGCCATTTCTTAGTTAGTTATTTTTCATGCTGTATTTTATTTTCATCATAAGAAAAAAATGACTAATCCGAGTGAGGCCCGGTGACTTTCCTCCTGAATAGCTCCCTTGTCCACTCCACACAACAAAAGCCAGACAGAGCATGTCTCAGGGTCAGGGGCGGACTGGCCATCTGGAAATTCTGGAGAATCACAGAACGGCCGGTATTCCAGGACGGCCGGCGGCCGCCATGCAGTCATCACCGTTTTTTTTTTTTTTTTTTTGTTTTGTTTTGTTTTTTTCCTTTTTCTTCCTGATAATCTACTGTTCCACGTAAAGTCCGCTAGGTGGCAGCCTTTAAATTGGATGCCAGCTGGCCCATAGATATCTATGAGTCGGCCGGCCGCCAATCAAATTGAAGAAGAAGGAAGTGCATACCGTGTGCGCACCGGTTGTTGTGGGCTGGGCCGAGTCAAAGTCCAGGGCTGCTTTTTAGTCCCAGTCCGCCCCTGCTAAGGGTCTAATGTTCACTACACAATGGACCCCAAATATGATGATAATGCTAGCTACTGTTGCTAGCCCCATTCTGTGACCTACATAACGTTTGCTGTGCATATCAGTTACATTACCATCTTCAATATATCACAGCTGGCAGGAGATCTTGCGCCATATATTGTCGTTTATTTGGTTTTTGAAGTAGTTGCGTTATTTGTTGTACAATATTGGGTGCTGAGAACTGATAAGACGTTACCCCATTTTGGCAGCAAGCTAGGTATGACCTGAAGGTATGACATCAGTGGCAACAAAGGATTTCATTTGTTGAAGAAATATTTCTGCACGCAGAAATCTGCTGAAATCGAGCTCCGTTAGAATATTTTTTCCCCCTTTCACACCCATAGGAACCCACACAGTCAGTTTTTTATACATTTCCATGCACATTTTTGCAATGAAAATCTGTGCTTGGTGTGAAACAGCTTTAATTCATAATGCAGTTGCAGCCCTAGCCTTTACCGTGAAACTTGTTGCAGTTAGCAGCTTTCCCAAAAAATGTACTTGTCCCTTAGTCTAATTTTGAAGCATTAGATGAGGATTTAATTCAGTGTTTAAGAAAGCTTGATAAGAAAATGGCTTGGAATATGAGGACTGATGTTACACAACATTACCAACAGTAAAAAAAAAAAAAAAAAGAAAACACTCTGATTTAAGGTATTGGACTCCGTATCTGGAGGAAACTCTTGTTGGTGCATCCCTACATCCCTTGTGCTTTACAGTCCTGCAGCCTTTTTGGTAGAGAAACTGCAGCCCAGTAACGTCAAGAATCCATCTCTGTTGTTTAAGTTTTACGTTTGCAAATAATTGAAGAAATACATTTCCCTTTTTTCCCCACAGAGTAAAAGCCTGTGCTTGAAGCAGTAAAGGTGAAAGGCTCCTTCTTCAGTTGTAGGATAATGAAGCCACTGTGGATTTTTTCTTGTTACTGCCTCTGTATCATTCGTCTGACAGCGGAGTTTGCAACAACACAGCTGAGGTGATTACTTCTTGAGGAGATGGACAAATACTGAGAAGAGATCATGATGTGGCCCTGCCAGGTGAGGATGGCAATACAATCTGGTGGGAGGGAGAGGAAGACAGAGGCAGAGGCAGAGCGTGCAGCATTGGGGATATGAGGGTGTTTTGTGCGTGTTTGAATGAAGGGTGCTTGTATGTTTGTGTGTTTATGTGTGGTGGTGGTGGCGGTGGGGGCTTTCATATAACAGATTAAAATCAAAACAGAAAGACATTCAAAATGAAGCTGAAAGGATCAGACTCCAGCCGGCGTTTCTGGTTTGATGGACTGTCAAAACACTTTTCCTGAGATTACCCACCTGTCACAGGAATGCTATCGTGGACGTTACACAACACTGATAACATAATAGGATTCCTGTTATGAATTTTAGCTGTGCCCTCAAAAAAAAGGAGACACTTTTCACTATTATTTAGCGCTCTGTGTGTGTCTTAAGTGCACCTGCCAAACTGAGTTCAGCCCTCAGTGTGCAGCCCTGTCAGGACAAGCAGCAGCAGAGCCTCTCACTGCTTACCTGCATGAATCCCAACAAATTGTGGTCTATTTATGCTGATTTATTATACCTTTTCACCACTTATTAGATCACCACAGCTCTCAAAATATTACTGCAGTCTTGTTTTTTTCCCTCTCTCTCTCTGTCTCCTTCCCTCTCTCTTCCTCCTCTCCCTTTCCATCTGTTCTCACCGGTGGCTTTTGATCAAATGGAAGAAAAAGCTGCTAAAACCAACATACTCGCTCTGTCAGCCCAGCGTGGAAAATGCCAGGCGCAGGCATCTCAGCTCTCTATCATGTGAGCATTGCAAGCGACTGTCAGTCATAATAATTTTCCTTCCTAACGTTTAAAGAGACAGATGCAAAACCAGCTCATGCGAAATGGGTGCAGTGTTATGGCACTTAAAAAGGAATATACTGAATGTAGTGATCCATTACAAACAAGAAAACACAGAGGCCCGTTTAAACAATCACATTTTCCAAAGTGCATGGTGCAAGTGCATTTAGGAAGGGTCCTCCTCCATTTTTGTTAAGTTAAACAGCACATAATTAGGGTGCAAAGTAAGGCACAAGGGGCAAAGAGGTCTATTGTATTCACTTAATAGAGTCCCCCAGGAATGAGTCCTAAAACCTGGACATGAGTTAGTTTTACTGCTGAGTTTTCTCGTCTCAAAGTCAATGGGTTTTTGGTTAGATGACTGAAATAAGGTCAGCTGTTAACACAAGCTAAAGAGACTTTGACATGAAATACATCACTTAATACCCCACTCGTGAACTTGAAGAAGCTTCTGTGTCTTAAAAAAAGGCGGTTGCTAACAAGTGGTACAATGACACTACAGAACATCATCACACTGAGCCACGCCAAGCATGGCTTTACAGTCTTGTTATGGTGGAGATGTTAGGTCATGTGACTGAATTGTAGTTTGGTTATAGCCTAAAATTAGCTTTTTACCTCTGCCGATTGCATTTGGGTGTCCGTAGTCATGAAAGTGGTGTTCATTTGTGAAGATTATCTTGCAGACCAGAACGTGTAGATATCATAAATGTTTGTTTTCCACAGAGCTTATTTTCTGCAATAACCCAAAATCCAATGGAAAAATCCCATAGACTTTTGGCGATGGAACCAGGGCAACACTTTGTTGTCAGCCAACAGAAAAACATCACCCCTGGGCACTTGCAATAATCAAAGTTGTGTTTTAAGCGTAACAAAATCCGGTTTCTTTAAACCCTCGGCCTGCATCAGGGATTTACAAAGTCTAACTTCTTCACTCCCTGTACAATACCAGTACCATTACTCAAATGTTCTTGAATTTCAAATCAATTGGCCAATATCTCACTGCATGTAGGGATGTCAGATTCAGTTAATTTTGCTTTCAACAGTCCAACACCCATCAACCAGTAACCAACCAATTAATTTTTAAAAACAAATCACAAAATGATGTGAAGAACACAAGAAGTCAGTCGTTTCATTAACTCACTGAGCTTTAGCACCACATTTCAAAGTGCTATCCATTCAGAGGCATTTAGAAATTTCAATATTTTGTGATGTAAATGTCCAGCCTTTTATTTTGTGTTTGTTTTTCTGACAAAGAGCCAGCTAGTTGTGTTTACATGCAGAAACACAATGCCCCAGCTAACATTAGCCATGGCCACTCTGAATTGCGTACCACCTGGATCAGGTGGGAGCTAATGGCGCTGCTCATTTAAAGAGTTTACTGCTTGCTGCAGAAACATGGTAGCCATCCTCCAGTCTTGCCAGTCAGCTAACTATGTAATGACCACTAGGCGTGCTGACACTGCTAATGATGCTAACCGAGCTAACAATAATGCCAAAGGGGTTTTTTGGCTGAAAACTGAGTTACTCACTCACCTGGGCGAAAGAAAGTGTGTTAATGTAGATTTGTTTTTCCATTGCCAATACCTAATCTGCTTAATTAGGTCAGTATCTGAGAGTACATCCTTAGTTGTATCTCTATCAGCTGGTTACCAGCCTTCATCTCTGTAGAGTAGGCTACAGCCTCTGTTGCTACCTGTTGCTGCTACCATTCACCTGGTGCTTGATATGTGAATTTTCCTGCTGTTAGCCGATCCCCAACCAACAGTGTCAGCCTACCAAGGCTTTCGCCTTTGGGCAACCATCCGGAGTGCCAGCAGACATCATTTTTGGGCTCTCAGCCTGTTATCCTTCAGGCTTCATGTGAACTCATGATCTCTGGGTCCAAGTGTGTTCTGTGAGGTTTCCATTGTCCTCAGCAAGCACTTTGTTTCAGGGTCCTCGTGTGTATGTGGTTTAATCCACTGTATTTTCAAATACAAAATTCACTTCAAAACCTGTGTTTTTGTCTCTCTGAAAATACACAGTATCTGTTAGATACTACTGACCCACGAGAGGCCATGGTTTACTCTGTCCTTTATTTACAATTGAGTTGATGGAACTTAATTTAGTTACCAAATTAACTATGAACACATGATGTGATCTTGAATCAGTTGCTTTCACTCCCAGTATTCTGTAAGCCAAGGCACACATAGGTCTTCATATAGCAGTCCTTCTCGTCTGCGCCATATCAGTAGGCAGGCAGGAAATTGAAAGCGACACAAAGGTGTGTTTGAGTGGTTGCAGGTCATTTTATCGATGTCAGACATGGAGTGAATGAATAGGGAGGCTGACATAGGCCCCTTGGGATCCCTTTTTTGTGATGTCGATCGGAGGAAGAGGTGTATGGCAGATCTATACAGCAATATTGTACGAGTGAGTGCGTGTGTGTGTGTGTGTGTATTTGTAGGAAGTTTTGTTAAACTCTAAAGCCTCTGAGCTCCCATGGGGTCTGAGGGATCAGACAAAGGAAACCAATGGGTACCCAGGGGACGCTAATAAAGCCCCATTTTCAAGCACACACACACACACACACACACACACACACACATAAAGTGACAGTATAGAGTCAGACTGGTTGCCCCACATACACACACGCCTGCACCTCACTGTGCACTGGGTCGTGCAAGGGTGCTGGAAGCAGACATGTTGTGTCTGGAGTCCAGCTTTTTTCATGACAGGTACACTGTAACAGACATCCTCCTTTTCAGGGCCAGTGTACTGTGACAGCACGCACGCACGTATGCGCGCGCGCACACACACACACAGATAAAATACTGATAAAATACTGACTTGAACAATATCTTAATCTTCCATCTGACTATCTGAACACCTCAAATACCCCAAATCTTTGCAGGCCAGACTTGCAACCTATGCAAAGTGTGCCAACTCACATTACAAGATTGTGGTGTGACGTCTGCAGCCAAATCAGAATCTACAGTTTTAGTATCTTGCTGCGCTATGCCAAAGCATCTCTCAGCTCACTGTTGCTGTTCGGCCAGCAACTTTACTGCATTAAAAGCTTGTAGCTCCATCACGGAGGACAGCAGGTGTATCACTTAGATTTAGTGCAGTTTCAATGTATTTGAATGGTAACCAATGTCACAGAATAAAGTATCAAGACCTCTGCAGAAACTTTGAGCGGGGAAGGGGTTTCTGGCACAACTTTGCCTACTTATATCGGCATGGAGAGGGGAAATAGTCTGAAGAGGTCAAAACTTTAGCAACATTGTTATATAAAGAACAACTTTATTGTTAGACCAACATGTTTCCGGCTCAAAGCAATCCTACTGCATTATCTGTTTCTGCACTTTTTTATGTCCCGTAAAGCTGAGCTAGAAACACTTCCTTCATTGTTCATGATTGCCTCTTCAAAGCTTTGAAGCTTCGCTGGATGTTGTGTAGTTTGACTCGATGTGATGGAGCAGCAGCAGTTATTTGGAATATACCGAGCAGAAAGATCAATGGCGGAGACCTGGCAATATTTCTCTGGATGTGTTTTGACATGGTTTTTGCCCTGATTTATTGTAACTGCTGTGAATTCAAGCTGGCTACGCATTATGAAACATGCTCATTATTTAAAGGAATACTTCACCCAGAGTTTTAAGTGCACAGACGAGCATTTTTGCTAAAACTTTCCTACTGGAAATGTTTGATGGTAGCACGCCTGGCAAATTCAATGGAATGCACAAGCCCAGTTCAAATGCACACACTTGCCCAGGTGCAATACTCATATGCAGAGGAGTTTTAAATTGCGAGATATTAGCAAAAATGTGTCTGTCTGGAAAGTACTGAACATATGACAGGATAAATGTGACTTGGATTATACTTTGTGAGTTGTGTGTGAGTTGGTAAACTCCCCAATTCATTGAGAATTTGGTCAGATTTAAGATTCCTGTGTTGTGTCACTTTCCATTCCCCAAATTTGAGGTCTTTGAGAACACACTCAGACTAGACACACACCCCCTTAAGACCACCTCATATTAGCATAATGAAAACACAAAAGCCAATTGTATGGCTTGAGGACAATACCCTCCATGTGGTGAACTTGTAAGCCAACCCTGCTGCTGCAGTAAGCCTGCATCCCACTGTGGCATGTGGTGGCAGCAAACAGATCACATGGAAGGTTCTTGGTATTGAAATTCATAGATTCAGTATCTCCTATTCTCTTTATGCAGCACAAATATAAATACACTTTAATCAAAATAAGACGCATTAAGATTCCCATTGGGACACAAAAAAATCTGATAGTAGAAAGCTGCCTTGTAGTGAGGCGGTAAGTCGATGAGTCATGGGTCTGGAAGATTAGACAGGAGGTTCTCTACTGCTTCAGAGGGGATTATAGAGCATACATTACAGGTCAATGATTAGAAACCAACCATCATGTATGAAACAACCGAGACAGACACTCAGGCCTCTTGACTGCCCTTCGTGACCCTTTGTGCTGTTCAACGTGTCACCTCCCTGACAGCAATCACCCTTCTGTGCTTTACCTCACTCACCAGAACGTATTAGTCTGCAAAGTTCAACTGGTGAAATCCAATCCTGCAAATCTCCCCTCCCCTCAGCTGCACAGGGATTAAAATATGCATGTTAGACACATATGCAAACAAACACGCATGCACACATGTATGTACACGAGTGCTCACACACAAACGCACCTTTTTTCATTTCAATCCCACTCACCCCGTCTCTTTTCAGAATATAAGCAGCTTTCAGGGCGTTACTTATGCAAGATGTATGTTTGCGTCTGATATTCAGATTCAGTGCTGCTATATGTGCTACCGCTAGCCTATCACTGCCTATTCTTGGTGGATGCACTTCTCTGTTTTCAGCAACCAGCAGCCAACCAGACAGCACAGAGACAAAACAATCCACTGTTATTAATGAGGACACTTTTCACCTCACTTAGAGAGGTAAATATACCCTCCGAATGTTAAGCCATATGGGCTGCCTCAGAGAACCTAGATCAAAGAGGATTCAGTGATTCGGTCTGACATCAGGACGGCCCTGAAATAACAACGATCACATGGGGAATAACCACCCACAAATTGTACTTGACTCTGTCTGGTTAACAAATATACCTATGGGAGCTGCTAAACTATGTGATTGTTTTAAAAGGGAGAGTATAAAGGTATCAAGGAGACAAAGTAGCACTTTGTATCATCAAAGTGTGACTTAAATCCTTTATTTTCCATGCATGGAGTAATTGGTTCTTAGCAGTTACTCATGTAATCAAGTGGATCGATGCCAGTACTTTTAACTAGGGTTACACAATACTGAAATATATTGAGATATAAAAAAACACAGGACTCTCAGACAGACTTCGTTTGTAGATTAACGTTACCTTTCTAGCCTTGGGGCTCCGAACCATAGTTGGTAGAAATCTGGTTTTGCTTGGCTCGTACCTGGTAACTAGCTTTGATAGTCTGGCAACTCTGCGGTGAAGGATGGTCGGGAGACGTGTGTGTGATTACGTTGCATTTAACAGATGCTTCATTTCGTCTCTACAGTGACCCCTTTTTACAGTGTTTATACTCCAACATGAGCTTATTGAGACACTTTCTGCTGACTGCTGTATCTTAGGAAAAGCATGCACACACACTTACAGAAGAGTCTCACTTGCCATAACAAACCTGGCCAGACTTTGTCACATAGCCTACACACATTACCTACAAGGCCATCTGTTTTAAAGGGGAAGGTTTGGCTGGAAATATTAGGCATGGAAAATGAGTACTGTGCTATCTAGAAGATTGCGAAAAAGGTTGTAGCATGACGTTTTTGAGTTGATTTGCCTTACTTGGCTTTGCATGTCTTGCTATGTGATTATATTGGACAGGATTGTCCTGTATTAACACAGTGCATTTGTCCAGTATTTTTGTGCGTTGGACTGAGGATAACGTGTTTCGGTTCATTTAAGTATTGGTAGGGACAATTATGTCTTCCCAAAATTTTGGTAAGGACATGCCCCTAACCATTCATATGCAAACCTACACCCTTGATTTTATGAAAAACTTTTAGGAAACGTGCATTCCTGTTGAGAGTTGAGGCTGTGGTATGCTCAGAACTAAGTAGTTCAAACGAAGTCTCATCTGAACACAACCAAAAGCAAAAATGTTTTCTCTGTGGTAAGCATGGTATGGAGACCCACTGGTTGCCTGGCAACCGACAACAAGACTTCAGGAAGTCACTGCACTGGGCCGCAAGAAATACGCAGCATTATGCATTACATACCCAGAATTTGTACTTTTGTGAACATACTTTTGTGTGAATAAATAGTGGTACATATGTTTTCGGACGCACTGTGCTGTAATTACCAAGTAACTTCCTGAGGGCCTTCTTGTAGTTGGTGATGTGTAACCATAGTAACCCGTGTCAAAATCAGCACTTCTGGCAATGTAAAAAAAAAGTTAAAGTATATTCCACCTAGCAGAGTGAAACCTTACACCTATACCTATACACCACACTTAAACTGAAGCCTTATTGACATTACAGTGCTCTCTTGGTTGCTATCTTTTAGGAACCTTGTCATCTACCCCATTGCATTGTGAGGTATTTATACTGGCATAATGTTCAGTCTTTCACAGGGAATAGTATGCAATTCACGTACTGTTGGTTTCATACTAAGTTTTGGACATATTAAATATACTGTTTAGCTAATTTTAGTATCCAAATAGCATGTTAGTACAGAATTTCAGACGCAGCCATAGTTACTCTGATTGTTTTTACATGCCTGTTTTGTACAGATATATCATACATAGTGAGCTTTAGAGGTAATAGTTTTTAACAGCTTCCAGCTAAGCTAACCACATCCTGATTCCTCTCCTGTACATAACCCCCAGGCATGTGCTTGGTATTGATCTCCTCACCTAACTCTCAACAAGAAAGTGAATAATTGTATTTTCCAAAATGAATCAATCTGTTCCTGTGGGGTTTTTGTTTTAGCACACCTACTCTTCTTATTTTTTTGTTTTTTTGCTTCTGACTAAACTGAAGCAGCAACTGTTCTGATCATGTTTTGATATCATCAGTGAAGCAGCAACCCCAAATTAGTTCCCATGTATGCAGCATAAATTAATATACTAGTTAACTTACAGGAGAATCGCTCATCTTATACATGAGGAAGTCCTTCAGATTCCACCCCATGCCTTTACAATATTAATTCTGCATGTTTTTTTTAAATTTAAGCGAGACACACTTGAACCCACGCAACCTCACACACAAACCATCTACTCTTACACACACGCAATGTACTCAAACCTGTTGTCCTGTACTGGGCTGACCAGTGTCTCATGGGACCGTAGCAACACGCCCCAACATTTGACATTGCGTGAGGCACAGACTGCACACTTGGCTGCATCTGATATTTCTGTCATACCCAGAGACACCAGTGCCAGGACTATACAGTTTCAAATTCAGCTCTTTTTATTGTCTATTGGATTTCCATGAAACACACGTTCATCGTAGAAATATGTCTCAGTAAAACATAAAATATAGACACCACAGGCAAACTGAAACACAATAAAAGAGAAAAAAGATATTTTGCCAGAAGTCATAAGTTTGACATAACAGACTGTTGACAGTGGACCAAAAGTGCCGTAACCCTGAAAAAACTCCTCAAAGAAAGGTGAACGTTGCAGGGAGGACAAGGTGGTGGATGCATTTTATTCAGTACAAGTCACCTGATCTATTCTGAGCGTTTGCTTCACTGCACAAGTTAGCAGAAAAAAAGCACAGATCGATTAAGAGTTGTCATACTTGTATTCTCTAAGGCTACTCCAAATGTCTCGCTTTTTGTCAAGGGCAGCGACACATTTAGCTAGCTTGTACCCTAGTTTTTCTCTGCTGAGTGCTTTGAAGGATAGCAAAGTGCTCGGAGCACAATGCTGTATGAGAATGTGCCTTATGGAGAGAGCCATTATGACATGTTTCAACAGAGCACAAAGATATGAAAGAAAATCTTTGATACATTTGCCAATAAACTGCATTCCACTTATTTTTGGTTGCCGTTATTAAATTTTATATGCAGACTGCAGCCCTTAGCTGCCAAAGTATATACCAAAAAATATAGTTTTGAATTACGCCTAGTGATCCTACCTGTAGGTACAAAGTGAAGCTGAGAACCCACAGAGCAGCTCCAGGCCATTGTGACATTTTCACAGACACACGTTGGAAGATTATATTAACAGCACACATCAACCAGATCCATCTTTACACCAGCCCACCATCCCCACTAGCCCAAGGCCACATGGCTTCTTAACAATGAGAGGCCTATTATAGTACAGGGATGGTAATAAAACCGTCATGGTTGTTAAATAGAGCTGGGGTGAGAAAGGATAAATGTTGAGTAAAAAGCTGGTAATGATGATGGTTTTCACTGTTTTTATTATGTGCTCCAATAAGTCCTTGTAAATTGAATCAATTGAATTTGACAGTTGTGGACAATTACGTCAGTGAGTGTTCCAGTAAAAATGCTGATGGAAAGATCTGCAGAGAAATGCTGTGAGGGGAGTCGGAGTCAGATGTGTGTGGTTGTAGGAAGCCATGATAACAGGGTTGTGTTTCTGGTTACTGTGAACTTGGAATTTGAAAATGTAGATGGTGTGTACGTGCACATTTTTACTGCTACGTAATGAAAAAAGGGGCAAGACTACAGGTTGTATGCATCTTATATTAGTTAAGGAATTTGTCCTACTTGTTTTGACACTGCCATGACCTGCACCCATTTCTTTGATGTGCATTTGCATCAAATAACAAAATGGGTCATTTTTCTGTGCCTTTCCAAACAACCCAGAAACTGTCCCACAAATGACTCATATGAGTGTTTTCTTAGCTGTTGCACTGACATGGTTAAAGCTGCACTAATCAGTATTTTATATTAAAGGTCCAGTGTGTAGGATTTAGGTAACCTGGAAAATCCAGATGCCCCGTCCCTAGTAAATTCTAATTTGCACTGCACGGGGATCTGGCCCCGACGAGCAGAGCCAGCTGACTCGCCAATCGGACCAATCAGATCAGTCTATCTGACAGAGGCAGACTCTGGGCGGATGGAACATGATGAGGACAGCGCTGCACCGTAGGAGTCGAAAAGTAAACAGCCAAGATGGCAGCTGCTGAAGGACTGCGTCCATTCAGTTTAGCTTTGAAAGAAACGCTAAGCCAACTACACGTATCTTTTTCCTTGAGAGAGGAACAGAAGACTGCCCTAGAAGCCTTCGTTTCCAGGAAGGACGTTTTTGCTGTTTTGCCGACGGGATACGGCAAAAGCATGATATATCAGTTAGCCCCACTGGTCGGCAAACCAATGGGGCTTACTGCAATGAATACGTTACCTTGTTTTTTGCTCTGATTGGCTATCGTGCTATCCAATTGCGTGTGGCTGCATTTGAAATGCCTCAGTTAGTGCCGCCCCTTGGGTAGGAAGGATGTATCGGTGAGGGCCAGACTCAAAAACCTTTCTAGATTTGAGTCTGGATTTCCAGGCTAGGATTTAGGGGGATATATTGGCAGAAATGGAATATAATATAAAAAGTATGTTTTCTTTAGTGAGTAGTCCCCTGAAATAAGAATTGCCGTGTTATCATTACCTTGGACTGAGCCGTTTATATCTACACGGGGAGCAGGTCCTCATCTAAGGATATTGCCACGATGCACTGCCATGTTTCTACAATAGCCCAGAACAAGCACTGGCTCTAGATTGGGCCATTTGCGTATTTGCATCTGCCACCGTAATTAGCAGCCCCTCTGCAACATGAAACTGTTTTGTTCAGTGTTTTTACTTCTTTAAATCACCAGGTTCATTTGTGTTGGAGAGAAAGAGACCTCTGCAGATAATTCAGCTCACGATGAAAACCTCCTGAACATCTGGCTCTTAAGTTATCAGAGAAAACAGGTGAGCACACAATAGCAGGTGCTGGGCAAGCGGCCCATCTGCGACAACCTCAGCAGTGTAGGAGAAACACTGATTTGTATTGTGAAACTTTTTTTATTGAGTGTTTGTTTTTTCCTGTTTTTATCACCTCGGGTCTCATTTATAACATTGCGTATGCACGAAACAAGGCCAGAAAGAGGCGTACAACACTTCTTAAAGTGAAGTCATGATCTATTAAAACACACTTGATGGGAAAAACTTTGAGCCATGCTTATGAACATTTTGGAGACAGGAAATTGGAAGCCTGATTGTAGAAACTGTCTAACATTTTTTGGTGCACTCCATTTTTTTCTTTTGTTTTTAACATGGATCCAACGCGTTGTTTTATAAATGAGACCCCTGGTCTGTTTATGTTGGAGAGGAAGAGTCGTCCACATATAATTAGGCTCCCAGTAAGAACCTCCTGAACAACTGAAGGAATTCTAACCAGGAGACGACTCAGCTGGTTACAATGTGCAATCCTCAGCGATGGATTTCGCTGAATCCCCCTAAATTTTACACACTATTCCTTCACAAGTGGAGGAATGACAATGCTAAAGTGGTCACGCGTGATGAACAGAGAATTATCGATGACCCCGCAGTTCCCCTCAGCTTTAAGGAATGTTGTCTTGGTTTTACAGCCCACAACTTTACTGTTTTGGTTCACTCTCTCAGCTCTGGTGGTGTCATTTTCTGCCACATCAAGCAGCTGTTTTCATTGCAGAGCTCTTAAACTGTACCCACTATGCACTTCCTGCTTAGCACCAAATGGCTACAAGGAGAGGACAGTCATTATTTGAATGACTGCAAAAGTCAGGAAAAACTATACATACAGCAGGTTGTTTAAAACATTTCAACAAACTACCTATGCTGTTGTTTTTCTGGTGGGAAAAGTCTCTTATCTGGGTTAGCTTGTTTTTAGAATTAGGATCTGAATTACCTTTATTGGCAGAATTTGACTCTGTGTTTTTTCATTTGTCTCAATGCACTTACATATACATAGACATAACAGCCAGGAACAAGGACAACAAAGCTGTACAAAGAAAGGCAAAAGCTAGACAGGACTATTATGAACACAAGAATGTGAGAAAGATAGTTGATTGTTGAGTCTCAGACCGAGGTCATCAAATACCATTGCTGTGGGTTGGTAGTTGGACCTAATTATCAACTCAAAGCGCAAGTATTTGATGACCTGGAAATGAGACTCAACAATCAACGATCTTTCTCCAAAGTTACACACAGCACCTTTAAATATATGATTTGTGAATCTGACAATGTACAACTCTGGAAAATGATCACAGCAAGAAATTTCTTTTTTTTGCAAACACAAGGTAAACAGTAGAAGTACTTGTACGTTACACATTAATCTACCTTGAATCTGCTCTTGCTCTCATGATCAAAAAGAACCAAAATCCTTTCATTGTAGATGATTAGTAATGAGTATGTATACCAACAGCTGGCACTGACAGAGTCTACCATGATGTCATAGAGGTCAGAGTTCAAACTGGCTGGAGCCAAGGAGACACCCGGAGCCTGGGTCATCATTAGTCAAAGCACAGGAAGAACTAAACGACATTCGTGAGTCATTTTAAGTCTTTAAAGACGGGGTTATTTGAGGGGAAATTATTTAAAGGCACGTTCGTCAGCACAGTGATTTAATATGATGACAGATCAGTCAGCCACACGATGATATCATCCCTCTAGTGTATGCTAAGAAAAATAAATGATAAAATGTGATATTAAGGCTATTTTCATCAAAGAGCGAAACACTTTTTGCCTCATAAAAGTTTCAGGATGTTGCTACAAACAGCTTTGTAGTCAGGCCCAACTTCCGTGTTGCAATGATTTGTAAGTTATTTTGGGGCATTATGGTTAAAAATACCACATACTACAGACGCTCTCAGACTGTCTGAAGATGTACCACAGCAAATCCAGTCACCTCTTTTCTCCCAAGACGCCACCACGAGTTATGTTTAGATCTGAAGTTGAAGTCACACAGGGGTCGCGACCCCGGGCAGACAGCAGGTCACAGCCAGAGTGACCTGTCTACATTTCCTCCGTATACATGTTATTATTCAGGTATGCAGTGAGGAGACGGGGATCGGGTTACAGTGGGCTACCCATTCATCAAGGCAGGCAATGAAGAGAGAAGGAGAGAGAGACAGTGTGGAAACAGAGACCACAGGATGATAAATATCAGCAGGAGCCATCTATGAACCACAATAGCAGCAGAAACCCAAAATCCACAATATTAAACACACAGTGAGGGAGAGAGAAAAAAAAAAACGGATTATGACAAAAAGTGCCAGGAAATGAGAGAGCGATGTGGTGAAAAAAGGACACGGATACCAGCAGAGAGCCTGTCGGACCTGAGACTTATTGGCAAATCAGTGCCGTCAGCCCCTTGGCTCAGCCGACCACAGGACCTGCAAGCTAATTTATAGATAGGTTCAGGTTTTCTGTGGCTGCCTGGAACGTCTCGCTCTATTATCAAATCCCTTGGGAGAGGAGAAATTGTGCCTGCAAAGTTATTAGCCTATTCTTTTTTGCCATCTGTGTTGTAACCCCACCATTTTTACAGATACTGAAAAGGTTTTCTTTCGTCCTAGCCACTATGTACAGTACAGGCCAAAAGTTTGGACACACCTTCTCATTCACACACATCATAAAGGCATGGATATTCTTTATTATCCTGGGTCCAAACACAACGCGCTCCCTGTGATCCTGTGGACGCCGCCATTGTTGTTGTTGCTTACCAGCTGGCTTGTCAGTGTTGCCAGATCTTGGGAGAGAAACAAGCAACCAGGGCTATGGAAACAAGCCCAAAAGAAGCAACTGCAGTCCGACCTACTATCATGCTTTTAAATAACTTATTAGACAGATATATACAGTACAGGCCAAAAGTTTGGACACACCTTCTCATTCAATGCGTTTTCTTTATTTTCATGACTATTTACATTGTAGATTCTCACTGAAGGCATCAAAACTATGAATGAACACATGTGGAGTTATGTACTTAACAAAAAAAGGTGAAATAACTGAAAACATGTTTTATATTCTAGTTTCTTCAAAATAGCCACCCTTTGCTCTGATTACTGCTTTGCACACTCTTGGCATTCTCTCCATGAGCTTCAAGAGGTAGTCACCTGAAATGGTTTCCACTTCACAGGTGTGCCTTATCAGGGTTAATTAGTGGAATTTCTTGCTTTATCACCGGGGTTGGGACCATCAGTTGTGTTGTGCAGAAGTCAAGTTAATACACAGCCGACAGCCCTATTGGACAACTGTTAAAATTCATATTATGGCAAGAACCAATCAGCTAACTAAAGAAAAACGAGTGGCCATCATTACTTTAAGAAATGAAGGTCAGTCAGTCCAGAAAATTGCAAAAACTTTAAATGTGTCCCCAAGTGGAGTCGCAAAAACCATCAAGCGCTACAACGAAACTGGCACACATGAGGACCGACCCAGGAAAGGAAGACCAAGAGTCACCTCTGCTTCTGAAGATAAGTTCATCCGAGTCACCAGCCTCAGAAATCGCAAGTTAACAGCAGCTCAGATCAGAGACCAGATGAATGCCACACAGAGTTCTAGCAGCAGACCCATCTCTAGAACAACTGTTAAGAGGAGACTGCGCGAATCAGGCCTTCATGGTCAAATAGCTGCTAGGAAACCACTGCTAAGGAGAGGCAACAAGCAGAAGAGATTTGTTTGGGCCAAGAAACACAAGGAATGGACATTAGACCAGTGGAAATCTGTGCTTTGGTCTGATGAGTCCAAATTTGAGATCTTTGGTTCCAACCGCCGTGTCTTTGTGAGACGCAGAAAAGGTGAACGGATGGATTCCACATGCCTGGTTCCCACTGTGAAGCATGGAGGAGGAGGTGTGATGGTGTGGGGGTGTTTTGCTGGTGACACTGTTGGGGATTTATTCAAAATTGAAGGCACACTGAACCAGCATGGCTACCACAGCATCCTGCAGCGACATGCCATCCCATCCGGTTTGCTTTTAGTTGGACGATCATTTATTTTTCAACAGGACAATGACCCCAAACACACCTCCAGGCTGTGTAAGGGCTATTTGACCAAGAAGGAGAGTGATGGAGTGCTGCGGCAGATGACCTGGCCTCCACAGTCACCGGACCTGAACCCAATCGAGATGGTTTGGGGTGAGCTGGACCGCAGAGTGAAGGCAAAGGGGCCAACAAGTGCTAAACACCTCTGGGAACTCCTTCAAGACTGTTGGAAAACCATTTCAGGTGACTACCTCTTGAAGCTCATGGAGAGAATGCCAAGAGTGTGCAAAGCAGTAATCAGAGCAAAGGGTGGCTATTTTGAAGAAACTAGAATATAAAACATGTTTTCAGTTATTTCACCTTTTTTTGTTAAGTACATAACTCCACATGTGTTCATTCATAGTTTTGATGCCTTCAGTGAGAATCTACAATGTAAATAGTCATGAAAATAAAGAAAACACATTGAATGAGAAGGTGTGTCCAAACTTTTGGCCTGTACTGTATGTATAAGTAAGAAAAGCCCTGCACGCATCCTTAACTAAGTGGCAGTTTATCCATAATGATCTCATGAAAATGCATTCACTTGAAGCAGTTTTGCAGCAATGTTTTGTTTATTCCAGCATCTCTAATGCTTCCTCTCCTCCATACATTCAGCACCTCTGAAAAGCTCCCAAGCTGCAGATTTAATTGCAGGTATATGAATATTCAAGATCCGAACAATTTAAGCACTTTATGAATAATGCTGGCTGTATACAAAGCCATTTCCTGACTCACTGCCATTTGTCATACCCCCCCCAAACCCCTCTGCCGTGTTAATTTCTCTCTCTCTCTCTCTCTCTGTCGCTCTCCATCTGCCTGTAGGGCAGATCCAGAGGACGGCTTCTTCAGGAAGAGAATAGACAGATTTAAACACTGCTCACTGTCCTGGCCAAGTGCCCAAGCCTCAGGATGACTTCAGGGGCTGGAATCTAAATCCCAGGATAAAGACAGAGAGAGAGAAAGGGAGGGGAGGAGGAATTAATGTCAGGTGAGTTACGAGGTAACGACAAAGACGAGACGTAGCAAGAGGGATCATGGAGAACGGAAATTAGGTAGAAAAGGCTTAAAAGAACTCTTAATGATAAGTCTGTGACAGTAATGGTAGTTTTATGGCTGGGCAGTGAAATAGAAATCCAGAATTTCGCAACTCGGCAACAGTGATGCTAAACTTATTTCGTAGAGAAGGAGAAGCTGAGTATGTGAGACAGAGCTTAAGATAGCCAGTACCTTTTTTTCTTCTTCCTCTCTACTCAGTCAGCATCCTCTTGCCTGTCCCCTTGATTTGTAGCCCAAATACCCATCTTTTTACTGTGAACCCTCCTTTATCCCTTCTCTCCACCCCTCACTGCAGTGCAGCCACCACAGTAAGGCTGGATGGAGTTTTGTTTCAGTCAAAATGACCTTTACCAAAATCAACAGCAGCATCTCTTTCAAGACACTGTGTCACAATTCAGTACTACACACTAACTTCAAATATACTGTATGTACTGTAACCTTTATAGAATAGGGTTTTTGCAGTTGGTATACAAGAACACTCATGGAAGGACTCCTGAACAGGCCTACTGGGCACAGGCCCAGGGGCCCTAAGTGTCAGGGCGGGCTCCCTGGCCCTCACCTGTAAAATATTACTTAAATTAAGGGCCTGTCCCAATACCCACACTTCCCCTAGAAACACCCACTTGCACTTGGTTGTGCGCGTTCACGTTTAGGCTAGTGGTGTCCCAAAACAGAACTGAGGTAGTGGAAGTGGTTTCCAACACTTAAAACCCGCCCTAGATTCCAAGGGAGCCCCGACCCACACTTTCAACGAAGTGGAAGATGAAATTTCCCAGAATACCTTGCGAAGTCAGCAACTTCGTCAAGTTTGGAAAACATTTTGTTAGTGTACGATCGGAATGTAGGCTATACAAACAACAGATGGTTGGACTAGCGTAAACTCATCAGCAATTCGGTTGAACACAGCGTCAACATATTTAAACAAATCGACTTACCCAAACAAAATCGATCAGAACTATAAGACAACGTAGGCGCCTCCTGTTTTCAGCATTTCTAATCTGAGAGAGCGATTCATCAATATCAATAAATCAATCAACATAGCACACGCCACAACACAAGCGCTGGAGCCGGCATTTTCGATACGTCGCTACTACATGTGACCTAGTCTATGCCTGCACGTCAGCCGCGCCGACTTGAATCAAGTGGTGTCCCATTTCTTAGGGAAAGATCTCTACCCTAATATTTCTCACTTCCCTCATCAAAGGTTATCTCGCAAACAAGGGCACTCAATACCAAGTGGAAGATTTAAGGGGTAGAAATGGGACAGGCCCTAACATGTACTGACCCATAAGAGACACAAAATAACTTCTAAAAGGGGCAAAACAACCACAAAGAGACACAAAATAATGCAAAACAACGACACAAAAAGAGGCTAAACAACTACGAAGTCTGTGTGTTTTGCTCTTATGTAGGAGAGGTGGTGGGGGGGGGACACCATAAAGTGTGTTATGCTAACAGGAAATGATAAAACCCCTAACTTGGACATCAGTAAAACTTTAAGGACATACTTTCCAAGATGAACATCCGTGGAGAGCTGCAGACTTGTACCGGCCGTAGGATGTGCACACAGGTCCATTCACACAACAATTAAGGGTCTGCGTTGAACTGGCTTTCCACCCATGCACATTTCCAGATCCACACTCCCGCTTCTTCCTCTTTTGTCTTCTTTCCTCCTCCTTCTTCTTCCTTCTTACTCTTCTTTGCCATCTCAAAGCAGTCAGAGGTGCATATGCCACCAGCTGGACTGGAGTGTGAACAAGAAACTATTTTTTTGAGCATGCATACAGCCCACATGGTCACAAATCCTGGGCGACATGCGTAGCCGCTTGTGGACATGATTGGGTGCAGGAACTATGGATTGGCCTTTAGAAGAACCCAAAAATTGATAGTTATTTTTGTGTTGGCTGAGATGTTCTTGAAGCTGTGTCAGCATCCACAATTAGTTAAAAAATGTTTTTGCTGTGAGCATGTCCCCGACTTTTCCTCTGAGCATTGTACTGTGGGGGAGTAGTGTGCATTTAACAGCACAATGAGAGATGAGTACTGATTAACTTGATTGGTCCACGTACAGTTTTTTGTCACATTCTCAGTGTGAACTCTTAGGATTAGTATGTAGTATTGTAGTATGTGGTATAACTTCACATCAATAGTGTCCATGTTATTCTGAATGATATTCAAAACATACTTATTTTCATGGGAACTGATTCTTCAGTAGAAAATAGTTCCAAGTAATCCATTAACCAACCCTTTAAATTGACCTCAGATGGCTCCATCACCATCTCCACTTTCACATGATGCACACATATGCACAACACACATGTGCACGCATACACATTTGATGTATTTTACTACAAAGGTATAAACACAGACACACAAATTGACATATAAGTGAAACCAGAGTCTCTTGTTTGCGAAGTTATATTTACTCAAACCCTGCACAAAAAGCGATTACCACCGTACGATACTGTTTCCCTTTAGAATAATATAAAGCACATGTGGTTGTTGTGTTTGCAGCTGCAGCCTCATGTTCTTATTTACATGATTTAGCTCTGGGATCATAGTATTACGTTGAGTGTACTCACCTGCTGTGTGAATTCTATAGCGGAATACTTTGCAGTTCCTCTGTGCACAAGCGTTTCTATAGCGATATGCATGCAGCCCTGAGTAATTATCCATTGGAGGAATTATGTATGCCCTTAATGAATGTGTGTGCGTGTAGGTGTGTATGCTGTCTCTAGGTAGGCTCTTTTCAGCTAGTGGTCCCTTGCAGTCTCATTAAATGCGGTCTCTGGCAGAGACAGTGTAGTGCTGCACATTCTCAGGGTGTGGTGGTGCTGGCTTAAATTTCACATTTCTTTGAGTGTGTGTGCAGATGTGTGTGTATATGTCCGTGTGACTGTGTGTGTGTGTGCATGCGTTTGATGCTTACTAGCCCTATAGATGCCATTCTGTGCTCCGATTGATCCCTTAACTGTCCACTCATTGGCCTTCCACCAAACTCTGGTTTTAATAACCTCAGCATACAAGACCAATTTTTTCTAACTACCTGCATGTGTGTATATTAGTGTGTCCTGCAGTGTGTTTACGTGCAGCAGGCACAGGTCTTTAAATAAAGAGTCTGGACATTAACAATAACGTAAAGCAATGCTGTCACAGAGAAATTGAAAAAGCAGCCGAGGTAATTTGAGTCTGGAAGCTTTGTGAAATGTTGGCAAGTGGGGAATTATTTAATACAATCCTCTTCCTGCTTGTGAGCCTCTATCCTAATGCTTTCTCCCTTTGTTATTTCCCCGTTTGTGTATGTTGAAAACCTCTCCCTCGTCTCTATCACTTTGTGTCCCTCCCCCCTCCCTCCCGGCTCCTCTCATCATCTCTCCTCCTCTGTCTGGTTCACCTCAGTAGAAGTTCGTCTTTTTCATGTGTCGGTGTGGAGACTGCCACTCCGGCGCTACTTGTTGGGAGCATCTGACAAAATAGAGCCACAGCAGTGGGTGTCAAAGGCCTGTGATGTCTGAAGCAGCAGAGTATAAAGCCCTCAGAGAGCAAGAAGTAGTTTGGCCCGTGACAGTGACACACTCACGCGCTGTTTAGATAGGACAAAGTGACAATGCTCTTCCTGCTAACACTGAAACTCTCTGACAACACCGGGTTATGAGAAAGTCAAAAAGTCACTCTTATTCAGCTCTGAGTGTTTTTGCAAAAAGTTTGCAGCCAGTCACTTTATTCTGCAGTCATGAAGCAAAAGGAAGGTCTCTAATATAACAGACAGCAGGGTTTTGTTGTGATTCAGACAAAATTAACCTCCCTTCTTAAATCTCATTGAGCAACACGTTGAATCCCTGCCAGCACCGTAACCTCAAGCAAGTAGATTCATAATATATTTTTCTCCCGAACAATAAAGTATCACGTTATCAGCATTATTATGTTATTTTTTGGAAGAGTTTAACATCAACAAATTAAAATCAGTGTTCCATAGCACAACCCAGAACATGTTACCAATTACATGACCTTTTTAAAGAGGTAAAACATTAACAAGAAGTCCCATTTAAAAGAAGACTACATCGCCAAATAGCTCTCTCATGACTGTAAATGTGAACATACTCACAGTAATGCTTCAAGCACATGCATAACAGAGATGCTCATATGTAATAGAACACTGCTTGCACATTAGTTGTGTACGTTATGACCAGGATATGACCATTTTTTTTCATCAAAAACAAAACAGTTAAAAGGAGCCAGTAAGTCACAAGAAGAAAGAAAACATTAGAAGAATGTCTCAAGGCAACTGAATCGAACTATGAGATAACTATGACCTGGATGAATGAGAATATCCACAGGCATTAGAAGAATGTCTGAAAATAGAGTTATGAGTAAGTTTAACAAGATGTGTGTCTGTATCTGATATATAATGTACTGACATACAGAATAAGACATTTACAATGTGTTGTCAAATGCTGTGCACTAAAATGAATTAGCGGCCAACAAATTAGAGCCCTTACCAGTTAGATACATTTAGGAAAACAATCATGTTTGGGCGTTGTCACATTAAGTCTAGTTCACATTACACGATTTTCACCGCGATTTTGACGTTGCAGAGGATCTTGAGAGCCACCGTGGGTCGGAGGTGAGTCGGCAGATAGTCTGCCACAACTTTGGGCTTGTTTCTAAAGTGAAGTTGCTTATTTGGGCTTGCTCTCTAAACGTTGCCTTCCTCTCTATATATGTATCTGTCTAATAAGTTATTTAAAAGCATGATAGTATGTCGGACTGCAGTTGCTTCTTTTGGGCTTGTTTCCATAGCCCTGGTTGCTTGTTTCTCTCCCAAGATCTGGCAACACTGACAAGCCAGCTGGTAAGCAACAACAACAATGGCGGCGTCCACAGGATCACAGGGAGCGCGTTGTGTTTGGACCCAGGATAATAAAGAATATCCATGCCTTTATGATGTGTTGTCTCCAAGTTTGGTGACATCACCGTGTTATCTGGGGCTCTGTCAGCGAGGGCTCGGTGGAGCAATCTTGTGGTGTGCACACACAGGTCGTAACGCATTTGGCGAGACTCCCGCTGACAGAAACACACATCACTAGGTACGAACACTCAAAAGATTACGATAGTCTCCGCGACGCAAAATCAGGGTGAAAATCGTGTAATGTGAACTAGGCTTTACTTGCATAACATTCATTTACGTACTTAACACAGAGTAGGGTAAATTAGGTTTAGGTAAAGTAAAGTTTAGCAAGTTACAGGTAAAGTCAGGTTTAGGAAAAGAATTATGATTGGGCATCGTCATGCTACATACTTAACATAAAGTTATGTACTTAAATCAGAGTTATGTAGGTTAGGTTTAGCAAAGTAAAGTTACAAATGTTAAGTTAAGGAAAAAAAACATGGTGACAATGTACCTTCAAATAACTCAAAATTCACTTGGTTTCACACGGGACACAAACACCTGTCTCCTGGGGGAAAGACTTGTGTTTGATTGACCCGTCCAACACCTCTACTTGCCTCCTTACACAGACTTTCACCCTTTTTATTACTTCCGTCTTTACTCCCGTCAGTGTGATCGCAGCCTTCATGCTGGTGCATTATTTTTTGCTGGTATACTGTACATACAAACAGTGCATAGGAACAGTCTGTTACTTTACATTTACTTTCATTTATTTACCTTATGTGAATACGACAAGTTGTCCTTCATTATATTTTGTTAAATATTCTTGGCAAAATATTGACATGTATTGTAAAACATAAATGTCTTCCCACGTAAGCAAGGCTACTTGTAGTACACAGTATTTCATTATAAGTCACTATACAGAATATAAATTCAGTGTGGGTGTTTGTTCATGCACAGTCATATGTGTTTGCACCCTTGAACTAAAAAACACATATCTCACACATGCATATGAGATATATCGACTTGCACTTGAGGTACAGCAGAGAACTGTTTGTGTTGAGTTTTGTGTTTATTGAGAAAGAAGCTGTTTGAATGACATGTCTAACAGCCAATTGATAAAATACATTATAATTTACAAATGAGCTGGATTTAGTTCTGACCAATGGAAGAGCAGACGGCAAGCGCTCCGTGCAAATCTAAGCACCTGCAAGGTCATTAGTTTGACAAGGTTGTGTGTGAGGACTGACATCTGTTTGGAGTGGATACAGATAGACATTGAAGTGGACTGCAAGAGCTCAGAGTGGTTTTAGTAGTTTCCGCTGACGTTCATCCGAGATGACGACAGTTCTCTTTGAAGAAGGTACTTGTGTTTGATAGTCAGAAGTCGGATTTGGGGGAAGTATCACTGCAAAAGGATTCAAAGTTATGTGTTGGTATCACCTCTATAAAAGCACACCAAGTTGTCGTTTTATTAGGTACACTGAATGCAGTCTGATACAACCGCTCTGCAGTAAATCCTACATTCATGTCAACCCACATTGATATAAATGGGATGGACAAAATATTAGAAGCACCTCACAATATAATGCAATAATTGTCAGCAGCACCACAAACTACACGCTCAAAAATGATGATAAAGTTTAATCCTCTCTAAACCAAAAATTGAGCATTGTAAGTTTGAACTTTTTGCAGGGCCATTGTGTTCCACTTTTTGGTAATAACAAGGTGTCCCGCATAAACTGGTGGCTGGGTTCATGTGTCCATGTGTGGTGCCTAAGCTGTGTTCTGTCAGCCCTCGCTATCTGTGTGTATCTATGGTATTACAATATGTAAAAAAGGAACACACTCCAATGGTTAAAATGAGGTGCTAATCACTGGAAGGAGACTTGCAAGTAAGAAAAAATTGTCACTCTGGCTCCAAAAAAAATCATGTTGCAATTATTTTGACACATTGCGATTGCAAGATGAGTTGCAATTTTAGTGTGAATAGTCATTTTTGCGTTTCATTTTCACAGAGAAAAACAAATGATGATGTGATTTTTCTGCCAGGGTCTGTACCAAACAAGCATGCTGCCTTACATCTGGAATATGATTTGTCAGCTGGGGCATCTCTGTAGTTCTACAACGCTTCATTTACAGTGGTACATTGTGACACATTTTACATTTTCAGGCCATCTGTCACCCCAGTTTTTGTGGTGGGGTCCAGCACCATTGGCACTGTTTGGCCCTTGTCGGCTGTTTTTCGGATGATTCAGCAGGTGGTATTGGCATCGGAGCCGGCAGAGCCCGTCAGAGAGATAATTTGCTCTGATTGGCTGTTGAGCTCAGAAAGAAACTGCTAAAGTCAGAGGGTGTGAGATCGAAACAAGGTAAGATTTTTTTTTAGCTGTTGAGCTTTTTGGCAGAAATGACTTTGTAATTGTTTGTGTTATTTTTCACTAGCACACAGTCAACGTAATTTGTTCTTTCAACATCAAGTTGTGTTGTTAATGTGCTAACTGGCTAACTAGAGTCTTGAATCTCTCCTGTTGGTCTCCATGTTTCCCTTTTTTAATTGATGAATACAGACTACCGGTGCTTGCTGGTATGGAGAGTTATATCCCCTCACAAAGGTGCAGAACGTATGTGTTAGTTGGCCATTTGCTGTAGTCCTTGTGATGTGTTCAAGTGCAACTTCCTGGGCACAGGCTACGTGAGGCTTAATAGTCAGTCTTGTCTTTGATGTTGGTCTGGTGTGTCTGAGCCATAAGAGGCAGGCACTGTAATGTTAAATGGACACATCCTAGTCACACATCTGATGGTGATTAGATAATCCTGTTCCATCATTAATCAGGGTGAGACAAAAACAATCAAGAGGCCCTCAGTGAATCAAACTTTAAACAAACAGTGACAGCTCTACAGCCAATCAAATTACTTCAAACAAAATGACACGAGCAACTATGTCTCATACATGGAGATGTTGAAAATACACTAATTTTGAATAGGATTCTAATAGATATATGGCAAATCTCTATCTCTATCTGGTGTTATGACATCAAGACAGATACATTTTCTGCACATGGCAGGAAGTGCAGCTCAGGTGAGCTGAGGGGTGCCGACAAGGTCGCTGTAAACAACCAGTGAGCAGCTGTGGCAAAAAGCTAACATGACTAAGAAGGTGAGGCAGTGATGTGGTGAGGCAACAGCAACAAGGCACACACACACACACACACACACACACACACACATAATTGGGCACTCTAACCCTCGCAACCACACATACGTAAGCGGGTTTGTATTTGGACACACACACTCAGACACATACCAGGTGTGCACTTGACACATGGTGATAATGGCATGCAGGCATGACTAATACACAGAGCCCTTACTGGTGAGAATAGGGGTAAGCCTGGGCATATGGACATCATCACTCACACCTAGAGAGCGAGCGATTGCAGCGGGAGAAGATCTATGGTTTTCAACGAGGGCCCGGGCTCTGGCCTCTCAGTGCCAGAGCACATTACAGGCAATCACTTACTCTAAATAAGCACACCAAGGGCTGATTAAAGGAGAGAGATTGAGAGAGAAAACTCAGATGGATGTCTGATAGAGAGAGAGAGAGCGTTAAACTACATGAATCATTTTGAGGGTTGGAAGGAAAGAAACACCTTCGTTAGTGGTGGCTCACTCATAAGAACCAGGAATCGAAATGAAGCAGGTAGGGCTGATGGGACCAGAGAGGTGTTGTCCCGATTTATCTGACAGCACCCTCGGCTAAGTCACCGGCATTTTAAACTCGCCTTTTATCTTTAGATCCGTCCTTTCCACAAAAGGGCCCCATCACTCAGCGACCTCCCTGAATAAGATAAGCAAGGAAGATCAGAGTGAGATGAGCAGGGAAGAGGAGAGGATGAAAGGATTAAAGGAGGGGAAGCGTTAGATCTATCTCTATAGGAAAGGTGCTGTCATTACACAACAACCCCTGCTTGGAATATTCAGGGTGAAGCAGCTCTTGTACCACAGGGCTGTACAGGTCTAGCTTTGATTTGAAGGTATGAGATATAACACACTTTAACAAGCACTCTGTATGTGACCATTTTTGCAGCTCACACAGCGGTGTTATCTCCCAAGAGTTGTGCTCATATGTAAATATTTAGCTGTGGGAAAATATGCTCTGAGCAAAACATTCTCCAGCCGTGGATGAACTTTTAATAGTCAGTATATGTGGATATAGAGTCGGATTTCATATTCATTTTAGTCATGCCAGCAGTGTGGCTCTATGGATGGAAGTGTCAGTTAGTCTGTCAGTCAGTTCACCACCAAGTGGCAACTTCCAGGGCGGAAAAGTGAAGCCATTGCGGAAGTGTCAAAAACTGCAAAAACATGGAAGGGCAGGGAGGTTTGCTTTCTCTGCCTCAGGCTTTCCTTGTTTGCATGTGGAAGGGCAGAGAGGTGTGCTCTCCACCTCTAGGCTTTCCACATAGGCAAGTGGAAGAGGCTTTCTGCGTAGGCCTGAGGAAAGGCAGAGGGGCCCCAGAACAGAGCCATACCACCTAATACAATACTGCAAATGAAATTGAGTTTCCTTTGACTGGACCAAAAAAATGTTTTTAGACTCCATAGCTCATTTCAACATTCATGTCGACTGTATGGGAGTTGAATCTTCTTTTGTAACTTATCCGTTTACATTTTATTAAGGCTTAAAGTTAATGGGTGTCACCGCTTTGATTGGCAAGTTGTCTGCTAATAGTGTCCTTGGCTTGTCAGTCAGATCCACCCCTCGCTTCTTAACAGCTCAAACCTCTCACCCAAATATGGTCACTTTTGGCTCCAAAAACAACAAGATGGCAACAGCCATAATGTCAAACTCAAGGCTTTCAAAACAGGAGTCCACAAACCAATGGGTGATGTCACGGTTGTAACATCCATTATTTTTACAGTCTATGTGCTCGCTCCAAAAGTGAGTGAATCCTCTTAGACCCCCATGTTAAAATGCCATGAACTTTACAGCATGAGTCCCTTTGTGATCATTGTGTGCCCCCTCTCTGTATTCAGAGGTTTTCTGTGGGGCCATGCAACACAAGCAGAACTCTTTATGAGTTTTTTTCCCCAGCATTTTGTGGAATTTGAGTTGCGGGATGGAGAATTGATCAGACGATCAGTCTGTGATTGTATCATTCGGAGATGATCAGATCACATCAGTGGATTAGAGGAGCAGCTGCTGCAGAGGCAACTCAAAGCAAACTTTTAGATCCGGGGTTAGACCCATGGGAACACAACTGATTTTATCTATAGAAGGTTGGTAAAAAATATGAGAATGCTGTTGTTCTAAGAAATGGAGCACTTTATTTCTCTAATATAATGTGCCTGACATTGTGCAGCTCAGTCTGTGACCAGAGTACACTGCACTCTGGGAGTGTGGTGCTCTGAGTAATCGAACACTATATACAAAAAAATCAATATGTGGCCACAAATGCTGATGCTGTGGCGGGCCACCACAAATACATGAATGTGTGGAAAACCCTGCAAGTCAACTGAGAGAAAACTGGACTTGTAAACCTCCTCTTGGCTCCGTTTTTAAATACTGTCAACCAACATCAGAACTTGTGAGGTAAACCTGTAAAACACCACAGAAAAAACAACAAACATGAAAAGCCGCTGTAAATAATGTGTGGGAGTGGGGTGTAGGTGTCTTTGCCCAGAGGCCAGATGGCTTACATACAACTGATTGAATCACATGCTTCACCCTAACAGTGCTTTAAGTTCTTGTACTGTTAGCAGTCATGGTATAACGTGGGCAGTTCACTGCTTCCTCATTACTCATTTAGCTTTCTGCTGCTAATCAAATAGCACTGGCTTGTAAGTTTGTTCCACACAAAACTCCATTACGTTAGTGCGCACATCATTATTCCTTCTTTGTGACACACACTCTTGATACATGCCATAAACCAGATTTTAATTTGCAGGGTAAACCTGAGGTTGTCATGGGAGCGGCATAATAGGCCCTGAGACGACAGCAGCCCTAATAGGAAACATCTTTCTCCATCCTCGTGTTCAAGGGTAAGTCTCTGTAAGCCAGTCGGGCCTAATAGAGTAATTGCATTACTTTGATTCTCCACAAAACAACTGTATTGTTAGCAGTTATGATTAAATACCCCCTCTTTCTGTGAGTGAGATAAAATAAAAAGGTTTGTGCACTAATAGCTGCTGATTTTATCATCTGTAGTGACGCATTACTGAGACGTCAATTGACCTTATCATGATTAACAGAAATTAGCATCTTGTTTATGTGTTTCACTCAGCCTTGTGTTAAAAAAGGAATGTGAGTGTGCTCCAATGTTGTACTGTACCTCCGCACTGTTATTTGAGGATGCTGTAAATGGCATACTTTTGGTAATGATGTGCTGGCCTGTAATGAGGGTAAACAAAGTGTTTCGATTTTCACAGCACACCCACCTCCATGTAGTGTATATATACAAAGACATGCTGGGTAAGAAGGGGAAAAGGATTAAAAATATATTAGCTGAACACCAGTTTTGTACCTGTTGTTTTCGCTCATTTCACTTTATATTTAGATTTGTTTATTTATATTTGTATGTATTAGGATCCCCATTAGTTGATGCAGATACATCAGCTACTACTCTTACTTATGCATCTATTGTCAGCCTGTCTGACAAAAAGACTTGTAAATGTTTGTCCCTGCTGCCACAATCTCTGCTACAATAACAAACTTTTTTCTTTTAACACAAACTGTATAAAAATGTCTGGCATTGCTACCATAGTAGCTGCACATCTTTACAGGGTTTAATTATAAACTTTCTCTAGTGTTAAATTGTAAATAATTAGTAACAGTTAACAAAGAAAAAACAGGAATAAAAACATTTAAATCGGTGAGTTATATTTGTGCTTCATGACGCTTTAAAATGATTTACAATATAAAAAAAAATACATTTGAAGATTGAAAATCTTTTGTCATTCTCTGAATCAATAATTATATTTGAAATGTATTTTAAAAGCGCTTTGAACTTTTTTATTTTTGCTTTAACATGTAGTTTTAGGTTGGCCTGATATTTTCCACCTTACAATTCATTTTCCTACTTTAACATTTGCAGTTATGAGGTTTAATTAGATTAAATAATCAATAGCTAAGTGAGGCCCAATCAACAGAGCGGTCGATGCTTGTGGCTCAGCCTGGTCTCACTCCTAGAGTGTCAAAACACTTGCTCTTGGGCATTGACACTCTTTAACGTCTGTGCAAGATGCACTGGGCTTTCCACCAACTCCACTGTGAACCCATTCACATCACTATTAGATGCTCAGAGCAACAAACATCAACAAAAAAGCGCGAAAGACCGCTCCCGGTGGAAGGCAAGATGAAGGGGTCCAACAAACAGTGAACTGTGACCCAGGAGACGGTGTTCGAGACCAAGAAACAACATCGGTTGCCACGTCCCCACCTTTCTGACTGCATTTGTAGCACTCAAAACTGAAAGGTTTTTGACATCATTCGCTGTCTTTTTCTAACCATAACCAGGTAGTATTGTTACCTAAATCTAATCGCTGGCCCCTTCTGCACCAAGATACATTGCAAAAGGCTGCTTCTGGCATCATTTCAGTAACATCCAGGCTTCTGCCTAAGCAGCAATACATGACAAGTAGGGATGAGATGGAGTTGGCGGGCTAGACATGATAGTAAATGGAATGACAGAGTGTGGCATTTAAAATGTGTTTTTAAGTCAATGGTGTGATAACGTTTTAAAATTCAATGACTCATTTATCACTGAAGAAAAAAGTTGGCAAAAGTGATTGAAATTTCATTATCTATTTCACTTTTTGAGTTTTTTTACTTATTAATTGCAAAATGAATTCATGAATTTAAAAATGTTTTTTGACATACTCTTTACATTTTCATAGCCTGGAAATCCAGACTCAGATCTAGAAAGGTTTTGAGTCTGGCCCTCACCGATACACCCTTCCTACCCAAGGGGCAGCACTAACTGCGGCATATTAAATGCCGCCATACATAATTGGATAGCACGATAGCCAATTAGAGCAAAAAACAAGGTGATGTATTCATTGCAGTTAGCCCCATTGGTTTGCCGACCAGTGCGGCTAACTGATATATCATGCCTTTGCCGTATCCCGTCTGTAAAACAGCAAAAACATCCTTCCTGGAAATGAAGGCTTCTAGGGCAGTCTTCTGTTCCTCTCTCAAGGAAAAAGATAAGTGTAGTTGGCTTAGCATTTCTTCCAAAGCTAAATTGAATGGACGCAGTCCTTCGGCAGCTGCCATCTTGGCTGTTTACTTTTCGACTCCTAGCACTGTTGTCATCATGTTACGCCCGCCCAGAGCCTGCCTCTGTCAGATAGACTGATCTGATTGGTCCGATTGGTGATTCAACGGGCTCTGCTCGTCAGGGCCAGATTCCCATGCAGTGCAAAGTAATATATTCACTGAATAGAATTAGACATTGAACAAGTCCATATTGATTTTAGTGGCGCACTTTGGACTCCATTCGTCTGCACCTGCTCCCCCCGCCCAACTTCCACAACCTGCAGCCACTACACTGAGTCACAACTCAGGACTAAGTGTCTGTGAACCTATAGAGAGGATTGTTGGTAGGATTATGTCTGTTTATTTAAATTTAAATGTTAAAGAAGTCAAACCTCAAGAAAACTGTTTCAAGGGTTTGTGATCTGTACGAAACATCCCGTTCTAATTGCAGTAGGTGGTGGGGGGTCTGATATCTGTTTCTACAGGTTTATCACTGCAAACACTGAGAGGAGAGTCAGGTGGAGCGCGGGGATTAATGTGCTCATTATGGGGAGGATTCGGCTTATTACAGTTTTGACGCTGATACATGTAATCCAGCATTCTGGTAATGAAGCTGCAACCACCCTGATTGGCTGTTTTTAATTGCTTTATCAGAAGCGGAGTAAATACGGCGGCTGTGTCCTAAAGCTCGGCACTGTGTGACAGTCCATATCCAGCATCTGTAAACATTTAGCTGTGAATTCAATGTGTTTACCGCTGACAAAGAAACAATTAATGGGATTAGTTGCAGGGAATTTTGGGCAGTAATGGAATGAATGGGGTCGATTTATGGTCAGAGTTTTTAGTTTGAGAAAGAAAGAAGAACATTATAAGAGTTGTTTGTTGGTGAACACGCTGCTAGTCTGTCAGTCGAGACGAGTTGAGCACCATCACCCCCGTTACAGCTTGTATTAAAATGCATCTCTTATCCAGATTGTGCCTAGATAAGATTTAACCTGATTATATTTACACCTGATATAAATGTGTGTCTCCAGTGTCTATTGAGACTGAGATGTGATCGCTCTGTCCAGCTCAAACAACCAAACATCACTCCTCTCATTTACACGTCCTAAAACAACACAAAAGATGGTCACCATCTATGAAGCTGAACTCGCGTATGGACTTTTGCTTGCTATTGGTAGCAGAGGAAGAAGAAGCCTTCGACACTGTAATGCTGAAGAGATGAGCAGAGGACAATGCTTTTTTTTATGCTGCTTTTATTTCTGCTGTGGTCAGTGTCACCACTGTTAACAGGACGATCTGGATGCGGAATCAAGGTCAAGACTGGTGGGAGAGGATAGCTACAGAGAACTTCAGGGATGTAGACTTGGAGTCAAACCTGCATATTTAGCTTAGCTTGCTAACTTGCTAATGGCTGCCACCTTACTGGTTTTGAACAGTTGCAAGCAATAATGTCTGTGTTTTTATTGTATGCAGCGCATATGAGTCCAAATTTATAGGACAGTAAAGTATATCGCATTGCATCACATCGTATTGTATAACGTAGTTCCGCCTATGGAGTTGTTGCATGAGGATTGTAAACCGTCCTGGTCTCAGGACGTCAAAAATACTCTGCTTAGCGCTATTTGGCCTTTCCACTAACTCCAGTGTAAACCCTTCTGCGTCATTGGCAAATGCTCAGAGCAACAGGCGTAGTTTAAAGAGCAAGACAGCCTGCTCAGGCTAGGCAGGCCCATCAAACACCGGACATTAACCCAGGAGAGCGGTGTTTGACACCAACAAAGAGCAACATCAGTTGCGGCGTCAGTGCCATTCAGAGTCAGAGTTCTTTAGCGACATCCATGACCTTTCCTAACCATATGGAGCCGTGTCAACCAAAGTGTTTTTTTCTGAGGCAAGCATTTTTCTAATGCTTTGCAATGGGAGTGCTGCATATTTATGCTGTGCAACAAACACTGTGCTGCCGGTTGGGCGTTCGGCTCTTCAGTCACAGGGGAGGAGGGACAAATACCGTGAGGACAAACGTCAAAACATGTCCAAGTGCTGAACAACAAGAACACTGGAGGAGAAATCTGTGAATATACTGTATATATATATATATATATATATAATGTTCCCATTCCTCCTGTCTCCCTGTATGCTTCAATCTTCCCCTAATCTAAAGCAAGTGCTCTGCCTTGTGCCGTCATGTTTACTTATATTCCGTATCACTGCAACCAGACGCAATCAAAGCGTTTCAGCTGAAAAAAGCTGTGCCTTCAAAGCACTCACAAACACTCCCAGCCGGGCATTTCCTGAGGACCACCTGCATTTTCAACTGGAAAAAAAACACTTTTATAGACACGGGGGCCTAAACCTTAAGTGCCGACCCCTTCTCACTGCCAACGCCTTCTGCGTCAACATACAACACAAGACATAATTTTACTATTGCCTGGGGTTTCTGCCCAAGTGGCAAAATATGATGAGTAGGGATGAGGTCACGTTGTGAGAATGCAGTTGCATTTACACGTGTTTAATGTGGTCACAATGCATCCCTAATCACCTCTGGAGGTGGTTTATGGCCAATCAGATCACAATCCGTTCTCATTGTGTTGTGAATACATTTACATCTGCCCTTTTATGTGGTCACGAACTATTCGTAGGTAACCTAATAAACAGAAGGGTTTTAGAATATTCAGTAAAGACATGAACCAGCAGGAACTTTTTGATATCAGAGTACTTTTCTTATA
Organism: Epinephelus lanceolatus; assembly: GCF_041903045.1. Classification (NCBI taxonomy): domain Eukaryota; kingdom Metazoa; phylum Chordata; class Actinopteri; order Perciformes; family Serranidae; genus Epinephelus; species Epinephelus lanceolatus. The sequence goes on from NC_135749.1 coordinate 26,070,633, forward strand.
TTTAAGAGAAATACCCCAAAATGTGGACTTTTTAGTGCAAAATATTACTTTTATAATGTTATATCATCTAAGAAAGGAAGAAACACTGACAGTTACACTGGCTACACACGCAAAAAAATGCTGAGACAAGACAAAGGAATGCAGTATTGAAGAGAAAGTGCTCCCGCAGCATGTCACATCTGGTAATGCCCTCATGGTGCAGTTTAACAGCAGGGCGATAACAGGGGTGACTGTGGTGAAGGGGAGAGCAGGCAGCAGTTTATCAAGAGTTGAGGGGGAACAGCGGCGGCGATACAGAGGTGGCGGTGATATTTGGAGGACAGACGAGGCAGGAGGAGTAAATGTACTGTACAGGAGCACGGAGGCAGAGGAGGTGGAGGTGAGGGAGTGTGTTGAGATAACAGCGGCGATGGTGGGAGCAGGAGAGTTTATCTGAGCCGCTGAATGTCCTCCATTGTTGAGGTCATGGCTTGCTGGCCTTCACGCAGATGTGCTTCAGAGGACAGAGAGGGGGATAGGGGAGGAATTTGACAATCTGCAACGCTATCTCTGAATCTTCACCCGCAGCTGCTATCATCCCTCCTCCTCCTCCTCCTCCCTTCACTCTCTTGGAGTCTGTGAAGCCATTTGAAGTGTCACTCAGTTGACGTAGTCAGAACAAAGCACACACAAACATACAATGTAAGAAGTTTTTTGGTTGCCAGGTTGTGAAACTGCTCTTCCTTGGATGAGGGTAATAATGCAATTATTATATGGATAAAACCTTTTTGGCTTTGACCTCCTAAAAGCCATCAGTTCTGCTGTAAATGATAATAATATTTTTTACCCTTAAATGAGTCATAAACTGGTAACCCAAAGTTCTTCCAATTAAAGTTAAAGAATAAAAAGAAGGTCAAGTTCACTCTTAAGTCCGTGTGCTAATTATGGAGCTAAAGCAGCAGGTTATCTAATTAGCATAAAGACTGGAAGCAGCCAAAAATATCACACATAACACACTGTAAGACTACGACATTTTGTCATTAGATTTCCCTGTGAACAGATTAAACAAATATGCTTTCACACCTGCCCCGTTTGGTTCGGTTCAATCTAACTCGTGTTCGTTTGCCCCCTAGGTGCAGTTCATTTGGGCAGCACATCCAATGCATCAAAACATTGTTTTCTAGTTGGAGCTGCGCCTCAGTTTCAAACTGTATGGTTTGACTAAAGTGAACAATGATAGCAATATAGTCCACGATGACCAGCGCTAAAATCAACCTGCGTAGTTGGCCCTCCACTGTGACATTAGACAGTGTCACATTTATCTTGCAAGTGTACTCTTCTTCAACGTTTTGTTTACTTCCTGGAGTTTTCCCACATGGAAATTCTGACCAATCAATAGCAGCTTTCTCGCACAAGGCATTTAACTGGTCTGCTTGCGAAACTTGGTCTGCTTGTAAATGCTACCGTGAGAACACAAACCAACTCTAGGCAATTACGCAACTTTGTCACAAAACAAGTCCCTGATTCGGACCAAAGCAAGCCAACTCTAGGACAGAAAGCAGCCTAACATGCTTGTCACTTTGTGAGTTTGGAGTTGTTCCCCCCCCTGCCTCTAGACTTGCTAAGCTAATCGACTCATACAACTGTAGTGCAATACTTAGAGGAATACTTTAACAGTTTTACTTCCCTCCATCTTTCCAGCACCCAGATAAAACTGTAAAACCAGGCAGTGCTGATCAAATATGTACCGAGATTCTGTTCCTCTAGTTCCTATTTGGTACCTAAAATGTCTTCAGAAACATATTTTTAGTGTAGTGTGTAACGACGGGAATAGAAAGTTGGCACCATACTGTTTCCTTATTGTAGAACTGAAGGCTGAAAATACTGACATCAAACTGTAAAACTAGGCGGCCCTGATCAAATATGCACCAAAATCCTGTTACTGTTTTGCCCTGTTTCTCACCTCAAATGCTTTAAGGAACATATTTTAGCTTACAGTTTAACTGTAATTCAAGATTGTTTGTTTCCAGCTGGCCACGATATTGTTTTTCTTGTGTCAAAAGGGACAAGCTCTCATCACAGAGAGCGTTCATTGGTCCTGTGTGGCACAAATTATTCTGGTGGTTGTAGGTTTTCTGCATTTTAACCAAAAGTGAATGTCACAGCCCTTTCTCTGTTCTCTCTGGTCATGGAGTGTTAATGTGAAAAGTAGGTGCGTGTTTTTACTGCAGAGACATCCTAGTTTTATGAAAAGACCATCCTTCCAGCTGTGAAATACCTTTTTAATGTACGGACTTGAGAGTATTTTTTTGTGTCCCCTGAGTTGTTTTTCTGACATCATCTTATCTAAAACTATACTCTTTGCAGTAGGTGATTTGTTCATTTTTAACAGAGGGGACGGACCCTAATGTCTTGTAATCTGATTTCAGATTTGAGTGGGTATATTTGTTCTAAAGATTCTCTGTGCTTTGTCTTATAGTGACACTTTGAATAATCTCCTTTAATAATCTCTCTAATAATCTGTCTGAACATATGATGAGACTTGTAGGAGTCTGTCCATTCTTGTTTAAGGCTTTGTTTTCGCCGTCGACTTGTCTCTCTTTAGAACACGCCATGTGAAATTACTTTTCTCTGTCTCACTTATTTCTCCCACCGTTGTCACTCCTCTTGTCTCTGCTGTGTGTGTATCTCACCCACTCGAGTTGCAATGCTTATTGGAATACATAGATTGGACTGTCTGAGTTGCGTCACATAAGATGATTTAATGCATTTAATTGGTCTGTGAGTTTCCTGGTTGACAAACCAGTGCTACAAATGCTGTGCAGGTTAACCCACCCACCCATCCTTTCTAATGGACATAACTTTTCTAGGATGTCTAGAGCTATGATTACAATCATCTGACTGCACCCAAGTGCACAGACTTATTTGATGAGATGTCTGGAAGCCAATCACAGTGTTCCACATTATCTAAAGTGTCCTGCAGTAGAGCCACGCCCCTTTTTTTTAACAAGCTGGTTGACCATGAGGCAAGGAGGATGCACAAGGCACGTTTCAGTCTGTTAATCTTTTTATGAGTACATACGTTGTGTTTAAACTGTGTTTAAAGTAAACATGAGATGTTATAATATGTATACATGTCAAAAAGTCACACAAAATATTTTTACCACACAACCATTAATATTCAAACTCATTTCGCATATGTGGTTGGCACTATGTAGTTCTGACAGCCATTATAAAAAGAAGAGCTCTCTTAGGAGTGAGCATCAGGAAACGAAACTGTCCTATAATAGAATAAAAAAAAAAATAATTTCCTAAAACTGACAACGTCAGCCTCTGACTTCCTGCACCTCATGTGCTGTCAACCTGTTTGGAAGAGGATATGACAAACCTCACTGAAAACCACCTGCCAGCTGAGCCCCTGTCCTATAATAAGTAACTTATTTTGTCCAGTTGCTATGGACACAGATGGCACCGAGCGGGGCAGTGGTAATAGACAGAGGAGGTCGGTGGGAATGTGAATCTGTATGTGTGGGTAAAGGTCTGTGACTATGACACTGTGGTCACTGCTCCGGTAATAGGCTGGCTGGCTGGTAGCTAACAAACAGCAAATACACAACAAAGTCAGTCGTGGGGAGGACGTATTGAAATTGGAAAACAGAAAAATACTCTACCAGCACCAAAAAGGAAATTACAATTTAGTACAGCCTGATTTTGGCTATAATCCATTTTGGTTATGAGATTTTACTCTTCAAGTTATGTAAACAAACACCCAGGTCTTATTTAGAAAAGAAAAGAAAGGAAAAAGCAACATCCAAATTGTAGATTAAATGTAGACATTAATTTTTTAGGGGACTTGGTAACACTTCCACTTTTAAATTTTCTAGTTTCCCTAAGTTTCTCAAAGAGGTACGCTCTGTTTCACCAGGAAGTAGAGATTGCTTAGTTTTAGTTCTGTTATCAACTTTTGCCAACTGCAGGGAAGTTATGCTGGTGCCATATAATAAAGTGTTGAAAGACACTTCCACAAAGTTTTTGCCCGCTGAACAAAACAATTTTCCTGTTTAATGAGGGAATATTATCAACATGTTGGGTGTGCTCGCTTTCAATGTTGTTTCAGTGATCGTCTGCACGGCTGTGTTTCGTGCCTTGTAGGACTTTGTTAAAAGCTAAAAAGAAAAGGAGGAGTAGGAGTAGTAACAACGCCGAAATGAAGTCTCCATGAACGGGACAGCATGAGTGTGACGTTTTGACGACATGTTATGCGTAGCGGGATATTAATTTTTGGGGGCGGCAGTAGCTCAGTCCATAGGGACCTGGCTTGGGAACTGGAGGGTCGCAGGTTCAAGCATGGAGTGTGGACTGGTAGCTGGAGAGGTGCCAGTTTGCCTCCTGCACCAAATCCCCAACTGCTCAATAAAGTATAAAAGATAAAGTACATCTCCTTCTTTTTAAAAGGTAGCTTTTCACAGTTAGCAGCTAACTTGAAGAAGAACAACAGCGGCCGAAAATGTCAGAAATGTCAGGGAAAACAATGAGGTCCAGGAGCTCCTTACCCTCCAAGCAGAGGACGTGATCAGCGACCATAAAACAGTGACAGTAAATGATTGTTATTGCCATATTAATGGTATTGTTATTGTTTATAAAAACGCTGCTGATGCATTATAAGTCTGTTATATGTCAGATAAAGGGCAGACGCTTTGATTCTGTGATGCCTGGATGCCATCTAAAATCACACACTGGAACAGAATGATGCTGCAGTTGGTGTAAAAATGCAAAGGAGGCATGAAGTAGGGGCTTTGCAGTGGCCCTATAGCACGATCTCTGTGTCTAAAGGGCTGTTGCTCATGCATCTTTAGCATGTACTTGTGCACGTACTAGTGTTGTTGCCATGTTTGCAGATCTCAGCAGGTACTTTGGTGGGTACAAGGTTATTATCAAAAGTTAGCAAACTGGAATTTCCTGTCAAGGTAACAAACAAATGCAAATTTAACAGACAAGCATTGAGTGAATGCCTCCTGGACAACATTATAAAACACCTCTGGTAAACACAAAGATATATAAGGGATACAAAGGCAATAGTAAACGCCCATTGGGAAATCGTATTACATTTTTTGTTTATTTGTTTAGTCTGTCATATAATACCTCCATCTCTTTAGCCCCTGTCATCTGCAATATCTTTTGTATTTTTTAATTATCATGGGCTAACTGTGCGTCACCCCCTGAGAAATAACAAATTCACCGCCTAGGCTTTGTACCTTGAGCAATTAATTAATATAATAAACAAATAGCATTTGATGTCACCATGCCAGGAGATTTCATTACGTTGTATCAACTTTTGCACATTTACTGATGTATTTCTAATGATTATTTTTGCAAATCCTGTTTTTTTTGTGTGTGTTATGTCTATATGTATACTTACTCTATCCTATCATTATCTTTATGTTCACCTTGCACAGTATTGCGAGCATCCTGCTTACTATACCATAATGTAGTTGTTGATCTGGAGGAAATGACTGAAATAAGTCGAGCATTGCAGAGCCATTTATAGCAGCCTTACATCAAACAACTTGTTAAGAGATTTCACTGAGAGTTTTACCTCAGTTGGTGCGCTCTCCCCGGATCTGTTTCTTGTCTTGCAATGCGACAAAATCAAACATGTTTGATATTACATAAGGTTTTAGTCTTGGCTCTTGCAAATACTGAAGCTCAATGACCTGAACATTGTCAACAACCAATAGCTGGCCTCTCAAGTACCGAGCAGGAGGCAGCAAACCGAGTAGACAGTAAACATGGGGCGGATGGTTCTGTGGTAAAGTGGAAAAGGAGGAGAAACTGGTGTAGCTGTGGAGTTAATTCAGTGTTTATCTGATCCACTGCCATTCCCTTGGTCTCCTCACACTAAAATAACACAGCTGACCAACAGAGGCTAGTAGCAAGTTGAGGCGACAAAATGCAAAATGTAAAGTTTTTACACAAATACAGTTGTTTTTTATGGATTATATTGATGCCGAATTAACAAGAATACTGTCAACACATGACTTCTTTCATCTTGTGTTTCTAGAGTAGTGTGTTTTTGCAGACAGGTAAGGAATTGTTAATATGTCATTATTTCCTAAAGGGGGTTTGGCATTGTAGTTTCTACTGGGAGCAAGATGGGAAATAACCTTAAAGGGGAACTAATGTTTTTTCAACCTGGGCCCTATTTTCCGCTCTACTTTTGTCTAAATGAGTGATCATCAAGATCCAGTTGGTCAAAACTGGGTAAAAATTCAGCCATGACTACTCCAAACAAAGTAACTCCTCGCATATAGTAAGGTCACTCCAGCAGTAACTTCCTGCAATAACTCAAATCTCGCGAGATGTGAGATTTCAGAGCCAGACTTTAACTCTCTGAGTGTTTTGACTTGCCACAACAAATATATCCGAATTTTTACCCGATTTTGACCAACTGGATCTGGATGAGCCATTTGAATTTGATGACCGCCCGTATTTATTTGAACACGGAGTACATGGACGTACACACACGCAGAGCTCATTGAAATTGAAGAGAGGACAAGGAGAGAGAGGGAGCAGTGTTACTTCGGTAGCACATATACTAAAATTGCAACAGGCAGAGGAAAATGTCCGAATCCAGCTAAAGGTAAACACAGACGTTCATTTCTCCTTTCCGTTATGTTGTCGGATAATTATACTAACAACCCGAGCCTATCTGTGTGAAAAAAATGCACTTTTAGTGGACGTATTTTGACGTTGTTTGAAGCTGTCTGAGTGCCCTATTATTTAATATAGCGCACGCTCACGGGCTGCAGGCAGGTCAGCTCGAGCTTCGTACTGGAGAAATGTCAAATATTGAACATCCTATCACTCGTTTAGACAAATGTAGATCGGAAAATAGGGCCCAGGTTGAAAAAAACGTTAGTTCCCCTTTAAAAAGAATCTAGTTGTAGTTTTGCAACAGTGTCACTGCAAGATCCCCCAGTCTTTGCAGAATCTTATAGTGTGTGAGTAAAACTCACATTGTCTTTAGATGTGAGAGGATGTCATGCTCCAGTCTTTTAAAGGTCTATATGAAGTGCTGCTGAAGGGATTGAGATAAATGAAGCGAGAGTATTGCTAAGTCAACCAGCCTGAACAATAAAATGAACATACATGGCAAGAGTCTTTGTTCGTCTTTTAATCCGTGCATATATGAACATTTTTACTGGCCCACAGTGGCACCAACTGCTCAAGAAGTTTGCCTCTTGTGCTCAAAATGGAGGCATTGTTCTGGACTATCCGCTGTGATTTAAATGTAAACCAGGAAGCGCTGGTGTTTCCTTGGTCCTGTGAGTCTGTCACATGGTGAGCACAGTTGTTCCGTTTACACGCTGTGGCCTCAGCGGAGGATTAGCTGTACAATAACAGACCCTGTGTTACGCACACACACACACACACACACACACACACACAGCAGCACATACTGACACAAACATATCCCATAATGAGAGGAAAGGGCAGATGAAGTGTTACCACCTGTTGAAGATCATTTCCAGTCACAGCCTCGCTCTCCCATCAGCTCCTCTTCCTTCTCCCTGGTCACATGGAGAGAAACAACTATTGCCAAGTCACCTTGAGCTTTGACACTTTCATAGACTGCCACGTCTTCTCCTGCGATGTCAACTCTGACCTCCTGGCAACACGTCTACTGTTGAACTAACCACACAAGCAGGCATGCTGTGGCATACATACCCTGACAATTGGATAACATCCTCAGCTGTCATGTCGCTTTCACCTTCACAGCTGCTCAGCCTCAGTGTGTACATTACATTAGGCGAAGTCATGTGAAGCATTGTGCTTATGTTTGTGTGTGTGCATGAATATATATGCACAACCACGTGTGCGTATTGTGCTAGTGGCACATGTTTTTTAGCCTTGCAGCTATCCAAAACAGATTTAGCAGTTGACTCCTGCAGTCAGGGGAAGCATGTGAGAGGAGACCATTGGCAGCACACATAGACACACTGACCACACACACTAAGACTTAAAAAGAGAAGAAATAGAGGAAGATATTGAACAAAGAGAGGAGCAGATTGGGTGCTAGAGCAGAGGGGAACGGGGCTCACTAAGCCACGCCGCTCGGCTCTTTAAGGGATGTGGAAATGAATATGAGTCTGCCACGTAATCAGCTTATCCCAGGACCTTGCTCGGCGCCTCCCTTACGCAATGCTCACACCATCTGAGAGCCTTTCATTTAGTTTTCATTTAGCGGGGCTGAGAGACTGATATACCACATCCACTGGCAGGCTCACCGCAGCTGTGCTCAGCCACATACATCCTGCTCTAATCACGCCTGCTGCTGTAGAACTGTGCATGTGTGGGTGGAATTGAGCCAGGCAAGGGGTTATGAGAGGTTGTGTGCGTGTGTGTGAATATTTGCTGGAGTGTTTTTATTGTTTATCTGCAGATGCAGTATGTGTGTGAATGCTGCATGTGTGCTGCATCAGCTGCATCCTGCTTCTACATTGAGTACATCTTTCCATCTTCTTGTAAGGACTGAAATACTACATGTTCCTTTGACTGCTTCAGTGCATCACTGACTCACTGCTTAAATAAATAACACATAAGTCATGTTCTCAGTGTTTCTGCCTCTGCATTAATGCATTTATTTTCTCTAAACAATGGCATCATCGCCAACCTTTGAATACACACAAACTGGATAACAAGCATGTAAAAAAACAACTTAAATGCTGGTTAATTAAAGACAGCAGCAGACAGATTATCCCAAAGTTTCCCATGTTTTTATGATATATAACTGGAAGTCACAAGACATTATAGGTTTGCATTTAGTGTCTTGTTATGCCTCAATTATAATTGGTTAGTACTGACTGCGTGACTGTCCATCCGTCACTTCTTTTTGGCAGCAGCGTGGGTAAAACGCTACCCTCATGGGATCATGGGATATTCTGGGCTCTAGCTGCCTTTTTCACTTTATTTTTTAATGAATTTAACATTGCAGATACACGGTTTGCTCCTTAACCCACTGAGCAACCATGATGCTTTGCTTTTGCTGCTTTCATGAAATTACTTAGAGCCCATCTTTTACAGGAGTCTGTTTTTGCCCCTCATTTTTTTGCAAAACTTGTTTAGCAAAGCGCTGTCAGCCCTGTCATTTCTATGGTGAACGGCAGAGGTAAATCAGGACAGTAGCAGCAGAGGAAAGTTGCATGTTTGGCTTGAAAGGGAAAGACTGTAGTCAGTATACTAAATCTGAAATGTTACAGTAAAGCTTTTACCTTTTAGTTTTAAATTATCCTATGTAGAAATATTTTAAAGCACAGGGAATCTATATGCTTAGTGTCTAGATGTTTCTGCTAGGCATGGGCCTTTAAACAAGTCTTAAAAGAGATCCGTGGTAAATGCTGGAATGGATAGGCAGCATGCTGACATGGCCGGAAAAAGTACCTCTAACCTGTATTTATCCAGTTAAAATGTCTGAGTACACATGCTCTTTCTTAGCAATGGCCTGATTCATCATTTAATACCAGCTGCCTCGTACAACCACTGTGTTGTGGACTGGAGCAAGTGAAGGTTAGTGTTTTGTTTGGTGGCGATAAAGCCTGACTGTGATCTTCTGAAATAGGTACTGACACAACCTTTCTCGTATAAATGAAAAGTTGGATTGATGAGCAACATTGCACTCTGAGGTGCATTCACATGTTTTGCTGCTACAGTCTTACTTGGTCTGATATGACCAGCCCGGTTGCCAGAATAAAACGTTGGCATGGAAATCATGGATATGTTACATTTGTAGATTTCATACATATCATGTCAACATTTCTAAAGTGACTTTTTCACGGGCAGGTGGAGGGGATGGTGGGTAGTGTGAAGCCTTACTGATACAGCTGCCAAGTTGCAGACAGCAGCAGACCACTGTTAGAGACCAACAAACAATAAAAGTGGGTATCTTTAATGACACAGCAGGATGTTTCCAGCTAAGTGGTTTTTGTGCCTAAACTTAATCACACATTAACCACAGTTAAGTCAGGACCACTTTAGTCAAAAGAGACTTTATTTCCATTTGCGGTATGGCTCTGTTCTGGAGCTTCTCTGCCTTTCCTCAGGCCTACGCAGAAAGCCAAAGGCAGAGAGAGCACACCTCTCTGCCCTTCCATGCGCAAACAAGGAAAGCCTGAGGCAGAGAGAGCAAACCTCCCTGCCCATCCATGCGCCTACATGGAAAGCCTGAGGCAGCAAAGACCCCCCAGGAACAGAATAGAGCCAGCATCAATGACTACAAAAGTGGAGGCGGGTTGCAAATTGGCTTGCAAAAGAAGCAGCAACAGTAGGGAGGCCAGAGCAGGATAGATAGGGCGAATGAGAATTGCGATCTGAATGAGAATCGCCAGCTGGTTGCATAGAAAGGAATCATGTGATCTCTCAGCTGACTCCCTTTCATCAATCAACTGCTCCATCAGTTGACTGGCTGTTTGAGATCAGCTGATGTAGCTGGGATGTGAGCTGAGCTTGACATTGTGTCCTAAACATAAGATTGAAACCAAGAAACGTTAAGTTTAAGTATGTCCACTACATATGAAATGTACAAATGTAACATATCCATTGTTTGCAAAAACCTACAATGCCAGTATCTTTTGTGGTGATTGAGTTGCCCTTTGCTTATGATTATGATATTGTCAAAAAAATGCTGGGATTGTATGTTACATTGGCATAATATTATGTAGCAGATACATTAGCCCCTTTTACACTGCCAGATTTTCGGCAAATGTTGGGCTGTTTTGCCAGCAAGCTGCGAGCGTTCAGACACACAGAGCGGGATTGGCGAGTTGATCCGAGGTGCCCAATTTTCTGCCTCATAGGGTAGTCATATTGGCGGAACCTTTTTGGTTTAAAAAGAACAAGGCACCCTTCCGCCACAGGAGGGGCTGTTGAAGAGTTGTGGGAGGAGCTGTTGATGATGCTGCATGTGCGACCCACTGGCGGTGGATAAACAGGAAACAGCTGATAGCAGGAATGAGCAACTAGTAGAAAGAGGGAAACACAAACCTGACAGACACTACAGTAAAGATGAGCAACTGGGGAGACAAGGAATTGTGCGCCCTCCTTGCCCTCACAAACAAAGAGGCCATTAACTCAAATGACGATGACGGTGAAAAACAGGCCAATTCACGAGAGAATCGCCGAAGGACTGACCAGCCGCGGCTTCCCTCGGAGTACGTCACTGTTTACGTCACACACTGAGCTACACGTTTTGTTACTTGCTCACGCCCCCCATTGCCCCGAAAAAGGCGCATTCTGTATAAACAAAAGTTGGTAGGCGGCATTTTGCCGCACTCCCCGATTTTGTTTTTATACTGCCAATGCTGAAAAAAGACTGATTAGGCTTTCCTGCAAATTTGCACGATTCCTATTTAAAAAGGGCTAATGAAACTTAATGTTTCAACAGTGCTGTAGTTATCATGTTGTTAGGTTTAGGCATTAAACCCACCTGGTTATGGTTAGGAATAGATCATTTTTTGGCTTTAAATACCTGGTTGGCGGGGCACACAGCAGGAAACACAGCAATGACTCACTAAATCACAACTGGTTTTGTTGTTGGTCTCCAACAGTGGTCTGCAGCTTGGCAGGCATCCCACTTAGGTGACACAAACCAAAAGCTCTGAGTGCCCAAACATGGATATATGGGTATAAAAATGTGGTAGGGAAAAAAGTATTGCACAATCAGATATATTGGCAGATGTGTTTCTTAGTAAACATCTAATTGATATGTTAAATAACTACATTTTCCTCATTATTTGAATAGATAACATTATTCAGGCATTACGTTTCCCTCAGTATTTCAGAAATTGCTGCAGGTTAGTGGTCTATAAATAAAATGACTGGGAGGCAGGGTTGTCATCTGTGTGGAGGAGTGTGATGACACACATGATGAGTACAATTGCACTTTATTTAGTACATCCATTGTTTGTTTATGGCTTCACATCTGTTGGCTGACAATATAGTTCAAGTGCTAACTCATTTAATCACTCCAGCTGTTATACTCATGTTCCTACACGGGTCTATAATAATATCATTGTCAATAACAATAAGCTGAAACAACTTCTCCAACCAAACTCAGACTATGTAGTTTTCTTTTCTTTTTCTTTTTAAAGTTACAGATTTTATTCAGGGCTGGATTTACCCACCCAGGGCCCCCAATCAAAAAATAGCTGTGGGCCCCTTGTGCAGTTTGTAATCCAGCCTTGTTTTTTGGGCTTTAAATTATGGGAGAAAACTTTCTAATGACTTTCTCCAGACAGAGAGGACATTTAAACCGGCATCCATTTCGCAGCAGCCATATTAGACCAAACTGTTAGAACTCCACTTTCAGGTACACTTATGTAATGTGACTGCAATTTGAGATGCTTACTGCATTCTAGGAGTTATTTTGGGATGTATATGATCAAGTTAAAGTTTCCTGGTGTACCCAACTTCCCTCAACCCACCTCATTTACTTCTACTTAAAGTAACATTGAGCTACATTTCCTAAAATGAATGTTGAAAGTCCCGAGAGACGGAGCGTGAACTGAGTGTATTCAATGAAACACACAAGTAAAGCCAGCCTACCGTGCTCCCTCTTTAAAAATACAACACATATGTTATATAGCTGCACTGCATTATGGTCTATTACAGCTGCTGTCAGCAAAGATTTCGGTCTGTGCTGCTATACAGTTTGATGTACTTCCCCTAGGTAATTGTTAACAGCAAGCACAAAGGTGCAAAGCATTTGCTCTGTGATTCTGAGGAACTCAAACACTACTGTAGTATTTTAGATTGTTGCACAGGATATTGCAGTACTTTGTGTTACAGCAGCAAGTGGAGATTTGTTAACTTGTTTGCCAAAAGAAAAACCAAAACACTCAACTGGATCCATAAATGTATGGCCATTGTGGCTTACAATAGAGGATTGCAACCAGCTGAAACTTCTCCCTGTTAGAATTTCTTCGGTGTTCATTGTTTTTAATGAGAGCTGAATTAACCACAGTAGTTTTTCTTCAACACAAATGGTGATTAAAACTGGTAAAGACACTGATTAAAGCAGTTTCATGACACAAATCAGTGTTTCTCCTACCTTGTTTGGCACATTGCAGACGGCCCACTTGCCCAGCACCTGTTCATGTGTGCTCACTTTTTTCCTCTGATAACTTAAGATCCAGATGTTCAGGAGGTTTTTTACCAGAGAGCTAAATTTTCTGCATTCTGTCATTTCTTTCTCCTCAAAACAAACAAACTCACTGATTTGACAGAAAAAAAACACTGATTAAAGCAGTTTTGTGTCAAAAAAAATAATCTGTGTTTTTCCAGTGCTCTCATAGCAGAGGGGCTGCTAACGACGGTAGCAGATGGGAAAAATACGAATGGCCCTATCTAGAGCCAGTGTTTGGTGTGTCTGTTCTGGGCTATTGTAGAAACATGGCACTGCAACATGATGATCTCTTTGGATAAGGACCTTATCTCTAGTAACGGCTCATTCTAAGGTAACGGAAACACAATGATTCTTAGGTCCCGTTTATACGACGACGATTTCAACTGAAAACAGTAAACTTTAGTTGCGTTTTGGCTGATTGTTTACACGACAGTGGCGTTTTGGGTGCCTGAAAATGCAGCGTTTTGAAAACGGGTTCCAGGGTGCAATTTTTTTGGAAACGGCACCATCTTTGTTGTCATGTAAACCTGCAATATGCAGTTCCTCTGAAAACGGAGACTTTTCGCACATGCACATTACGCTTCCAGTCACTTGGCATGCACGAGAAAGTCGACCATCACAACAACAATGGCGGACTCTTGAGCTCTGCTTGTGCTGCTCACCCTGTTGAATTTATCAACGCTTCCCCATCATAGTGTAGATTTACTGTAGCAACTCCACCTCGTCGTCCGTCCAGACAAACATTCGTGTGGTTGCCATTTTGTTTGTTTATACATCGCCGCTCTGTAGAAGGAAGCGTAAGCGTCACACTGCCAACTACTGGCCTGGCATGTATACTGCAGCGTTTCTGGTCATTTTTGCAGATCCGTGTGCACAGCGATCGTTGTCAAAATGTTGTCGTCTAAACACAAAACTTTATTCAAAACAAAAATGAGAAACGATTCTGGATAACACTGAGAAGTGGGAAAGGGGATCTTAAGGACATCCTGTGTTGTTACCTGAAAAGTCCAAAAATAACCACGCAGATTAGATTTTGCTGATGTCAGACTTCATTAGTCTTGTATCTTTCCATTTGATTCAAAGCGCGATCACATCCGTCCTCATTAGAAAGCGTCTCTGTGTGACATAACACATGTCACAAATCTGCTGCCCTCGCCCTGCCTGTCACACAGCAGTGATTACAAAATGCTGAGAGCCCACAGGGATCTAAGTGTGTCTCTATAAAGCATCATGTGTTTGTGTGTGTGTGTGTGTGTGTGCATGCACACTGTGTTTATCTTGATTAATGCGTACGCCATCCTTGCATGCAGTCATGAATACCAGCGTTTCTCAATTACACACTTGAAGTCTTCCCTATTACCCCACGTGAAAACACAGCTGTACTTTATGTGAAAGTATGCTGATAGATCACGTAAACCGGTGTTCAGTCTGACGCCTCCTCTACCACAAAACGTTATCGCACTTCTCTTCCAGTAAATGAAGCTATAGCATTTACCATAGGAGGCGTACTGCATGTACAGTATATAGCTTACGGCACTTTCCCTGAGATAGTAATCTTGCTCTCTATACACGAGGCGCTGACGCAAAGACACAGATGAAAGAGGATTAATTTGAGTGGAATCTCCCTTTTAAACTAAAAGCAGACACCCAGACTCATCCTCCATCCTCTGCTCCACATAAGTGTGTCTGAAGCACACCCTTATGGTATGTTGATTGGATGTAATACAAAACCTGAGAGCTTTATTAGGGTTTGTTGGGTGTGCAGCCCAGACAAGGATTGTTTCAAGTGATGGCGCACCCACGTCTCTTGTCTAGAGGAGAAACAAAGACGCCTTTCTACTCCCTGGGCAGTTTTCCCCACTCTGGTAACAATAGAACCACACTCTACATCTGTGTGTGTGTGTGTGTGTATATATATATGAGGTCTGTCTCTCAGCAGAGAGCCTCACACAGATAGTTGAAATGCATATGGTTGTCTGGATCAGAGAGAACAGAGAGCAGGTACATCTACCAACAAAGCAACAAGATAACAAAGCAGCTGAAGTCAAAGTATGCAGACTAATAAATATGCAGCCCTCCTTTTTGGTTTGTTTTATGATCCTGCTGGTTTGTTTGTGCTTTAATACCAGAATAAAGGTTAAAGTGCATTGTTATTGGTGTTCTAACACCAGGGGTCTTTTTGAAAGCAAACAGGTTGAAGGTTGTGTTTGTTTGAGAGATCAAAGTACCTGCGACAGACTTTTCCAAAGCCAGGAGAAGTCTTTATATCGCTGTATATTATTTCACTTATTCTGAAAAAAAAACCAAGATCTTATCAAGATCAAGTAGTGTTTTTCTGTCAGTGAGCCATTAAAGTTACAACCCTTAAAACGTTTATGAAATCAATGATGTTATATTTATGGGAGACATTTTTCAGCAACAGCCATTTAGTGTGTTTACGTTCAGTAATTAGCTGTCCGTGTAGTAGTTTTCATGTGCACTTCAAGTCTGTATTTTTGTCTGAAATTGTTGCACATTTCAAAATAAAAATGAACTCATCTTGTGTCAACAAGGTTTACATACCAATGCCGAAACTGTCTGTCATTAAAGTTTTCAGAAGAGTTTCGGTTTTCTGCATTTTTTTACCCAGAGGCAGTGAATGTGCCGTAACCTGTGGGACACATACATCCACAACAAAAGAGACCAACGAGGCGCACAGTATTATTTCATAAGTCAGATAGTAATATTCAGGTGAATACTGATGACAAGAGGGAGGATGTCGGATGGGGACCTCACACAGACAGACAGGGAACCGTGGTGCCAAATGCCACCACCAGTGGAGAGAAGCAAGGGAACAAATGTATATTCCCTTTTTTGTCTCACATTGTGATTTTTTTGTGACAAATAGGGCAGTGAGACACATCAGATTCAGGGTGCAAGGTTTCTGTGCAGGGATGGGATATGATTTCAAAGATCGGGATAGGGGCTGATCAAGGCATTTTTTAACTCATCGGGATTGGGTATATTGGGCTATATAGAGGATCTGGTCCTTTGTTTACTATCAGTTGGTGTTTTTACACGTAAAGCTTTCATGCAGAGATGCAGGGTAAAAAATAAAAAATATATAAATAAACATTTTTCTGAATGCATTGCAGAGCTTTTCAGTTGTCGAGCATAAACACTGGATTGATTTTAATAACTTTGATGTACTTAAAGTGTGCACTGTGCTGCTGTATTATCTAAGAAAATAGAAATATCTGATCAAGGCTCGGTATCTCACTCCAAAGTAGTCAAAATCCAGCTGGGGCAGTGACTTACGCCATCAGAAATCAATGAAAAAAGGCATCCTTTAACGACGGCATGCCTTTATAGTTTAACAGTGCCCGACAGTGTCAGGGGGAAAAGCAGCGGGACAAGGACGAAAGTTAAGGTGCCAAAAGTCCTACTGAGGCGGGCAGGAGGCATGATGGATGGGTCCAACATTGTCCCGTAAGAATCCAAGCCAAATCCTGTCCTTTTTTCCTAAACCTAACCACGAGTTTTTGCCTAAACTCAACCATGTGTGTTTGTTGTTGAAGGAAAAGAAAAACGTCAGTTCTCGGTGTTGTACCGACATTGTACGTTTATTTTGAAAGAGACTGTATGTAAGTGTTAAACTTTCCTGTGAAAACGGAAGTGTATTTTGAAAGAAGACAATGCATGTAACAGGCAGAACTTGACATGTCCCAGAACATCAACAACCAAAGCATCGAGGATACCTTTGCTTGTCATATGTGGACCTGGAAAGTCCATGACCAAACGTCAATATGTGACAAGGTCGCAGTGAGAATCCGCAGATGCTCAATTTCAAATGACTTGGATCAAGTTTGGGGATAAAAAAAAATACTTGATCGGGCCATCCCTATTTCTGTGAATAACATATTTTTTGGGATACTGATGTAGAAAACCGCATATGAAAAATACAGACTTGGAAGGCAAAGGCCTTTGGTGGCGGAGTCCACCATTTCAGTGAGGACTTAATTTGCTGTCATATGGAACTGGAAACAGGCTGGACACAGACACATTTTTTAAAGTGGATTAGACTTTTGGAACCAAAGAGACGAAAATGAATTGATGAGATTAAGTTTAAGTTAAGTTTATTTACTTTATTAATTCCCCTGAGGAGAAATTCAATGTTTTCACTCTTGCTTGTCAATTACACACGGGTTTGAAACCCACACACATGCACAAACAGGACCTATACATGCACAAAGTGGAGAGATGTCAGTGAGGGGGCTGCCCTTGGTGAGGCGCCCCGAGCGGTTGGGGGGTTCGGTGCCTTGCTCAAGGGCACCTCGGCAGTGTCCAGGAGGGGAACTGGCCCCTCTCCAGCCACCAGTCCACGCTCCATATTTTGGTCCGGACGGGGACTCGAACAGGCAACCCTCCGATTCCCAACCCAAGTCCCTATGGACTGAGCTACTGCCACCCCATCAAGAGTTTTGTTTTGTAGGAAGGTCAAAATAATAGCAGATAAATATTAGCAGATAAAATAAAAAGTTTTACGATTTTTCCCGTGGACTCAGATTTACACCAACACATTATTTGAAGGCCTGTGAGCACAGTTTGACAGTATATTATACAGACAAGGTTGTCCTCATGTGTATAAGTTGGACCAGTCAAGGGTTGGCGTCAAGAGCAAAAGCAAGGCTGTAGATGGAGATGAATATCAATTAATCAAAAACTGTGGAGATGGCCACAGAGAGAGGAGAAATGAAGGTGAAGAGGATTGAAAATAAGAAGAAACAAATTTCAGTACAAACACCACTATGTTCTGTGACCACCACTTACCTGCCTCTAAATGTCAGCTCGGATGCCAAAACTAAATGGGTGTATGGCCTCCTATTTCATAACACTGTGTAAAAGCCTAATTTGGTGCTAATAGGCCACTGTCTGTTTTTATAAGCAGTCGCATGCAACCACTAGAACTTTACAAGGGAGTGGTTTTCTCTAAGTGCCCTTGCAAGAAATGCAATTTTCTCTAAGAAGGGTATAGTTAGATGGGTGTGAGGGTGGTGGGGTGAGGGTGAGGTGATTGGTGCTATGGCTCAGGGTGGAGTCTAGGTCCAAACATAACAACTTCAGCAATTCTGGACTGAAAACAAACTGTAATCTGTAACCAGGCACAAACATAGTATTTGAGAACATAATCAGAAAGATAGAGTTCAGAAAAATCATAGTGTGAAGTGACCTCAGCACTTCAAGACCATGAAGTATTGCATTTCAGATTTCAACACTGGGAAACAGTATAGATGTAAGTTGTCCTGTGTTTTACTGAAGCAGACTTTCTAGAACAAAGAACGCCAAATAGGGGCTGAAAAATGAAGCCAACGTGAAAGTGCCAAAAAAGCAGTTTCTCATATGGCCACTAGAGGCTGGCTCTTAAAGCAAGTCAATCTCCATAAACCCCCATTTTAAAATGCCAAACTTTACAGCAAAAATAAACATGTTTACAGCCTGGTACAAGAAAAAAAAATTGGCATATAGCTAATTTCAACATTTATGAAAACTGTACGGGGGTAAATTTTTATAGAACTCACCCGTTTAAATGTTATTAAGGTTTAAAGCAATGCATATTTAAGGCTTTGGCCTTTTTCTTTGACAGGTGGGTGTGGTCCATTGGCAAGTCATTACCACGGCAACATGTTGGTAATGATGGCTAATCCCAGATTCGCAGAGTATAGAGCTAGCAAAAGCTATCGCTATTTCAATGTGTTTTCAGCTCATGAAACATAATTGTAAGATTTTGGTCGCCTAAAAAGTCTTGTTTAGTGTTTGGTTGCACTAAATGACCCACTAAGGAGTCAGATGTTCCGTTTTTCCGGTCAATGTCATTTTGTTTTAATGTTTTTAAACCTGTTTTTCACAAGCAAAATGTATTATTAGTATTATCAGAGTTAACCATAGACTGGCAATCAATCCCTCAGGAACAGTGCTGGGCTTTGAAGACAATTTTACATATTGGCTAAATGTGGAATCACAATGTCCAAATCCATGTTGCCATGGGGGCCAAAAAGCTTCTTTTTTTTCCGCATAGACTTACATTGTGAAAGAGACATCTGGAAATCAGTGGATACATTTTTCTCTTAGGCTAGCGTCACGACTTCAGTGAAAAGATTCGTTTCACCATCAGGATTTGAGCCATTCAGGCTGATAATATTTGGAAGGTCTGCAAGAGACACACAAATCTTTTTGTCCCTATTCAAGTAAGCAGAATGCTAAACTGGAAGTTAACCACCTGGCTGTAAGGAATTAGCTGCTCATTTGCTGAAAGTTTTTAATGCGCTTGGTCTATGCGCACCATGATGTGGAAGATCCAGATAATTTCATACTGCGGAAATTAAGATTTTTTGGCTTTGTGTTCCACTGAGCAAATGTCATGGAAATTAACAGGGCCCTACCTCCAACACTGTTTCCAGTACTCTTTATACAATCCTTCATTCATTCATTCATTTTCCGTAACCGCTTATCCTGTTAAGGGTCGCGGGGGCTGACCCAGCTGACATTGGGGTAGAGGCAGGGTACACCCTGGACAGGTCACCAGACTATCACAGGGCTGACACATAGAGACAGACAACCATTCACACTCACATTCACCCCTACGGCAATTTAGTCACCAATAAACCTGCATGTCTTTGGACTGTGGGAGGAAGCTGGAGTACCCAGAGAAAATCCACGCTGACACGGGGGTTTCCAGACCCTGATTTTGAATCCCCCACTCTGGGTTTGAACCAGGAACCCTCTTGCTGTGAGGCGACAGTGCTAACAACTGCACCACCATTTACTCTTCTTTACTTCTGTTTTGTCTTCTGCCAACTCCTGAGGTTCATATCTTGCTTTTAAGCTGCTTAGTGCTTTATTACCTGCTAGCTGCTAACTCTGTCTGTTTGCTGTTTGTTGTGGGGCAGGTCGCATACAGTGGAGCGTTTTTGCCTGTAACAGCTGTCTCCTTCGGCTAAGAATAACACTATGAGAGCGAGTGAACTAAATCAGGAAAGCTGTGGGCTGGAAAACTAAAACAAAGAACTGAAAGTTGTTAAAACATTCCGTAGAGCCGAGGAAAACTGCAGTCAGGTGATAATTCTCCGTGGGTTTAGCGCCTTTTACATTTACATCATTTAATCCATTGTTACAATAAACATATTGCTCAGAGTAGCTTTAAGCATAAAAAGAGGACTATGTGAAGCGGTGCTCGTGGCTTGCCTTTTGAGAGCTCTCACATTAATTGTGAACATTGCTGGTGAGGAAAGCTCTAGTGCAATCACCAAATTATTAATCACACTGCTGCGATATCACACCAGTAGCTCCTCTTCCGCTGACAGCTCACACTGCTGCTGGAAGGATTATGGTAAACCAGGCGGTCCGTGTTCTGTATTTATAGGAGATGTTTTCTATGTACGGGCGCAAACAGATAATGCAACATTATTACTTTCTTTATCCATCTACACTGGCATACCTTAAACAATATGAGCTCATAAAAAAATGAAGTTTATGTCTCTGATGCTGTGATTTAACTGCTGAGAAACAATCTGGATTTGATTGCCTTTTATCTTCTGAACGATTCGGCGCAATCCACCGCCAATAAGAGGCTGACATCACAAGAGAGAGGTCTCTGCAGCGCTGATCTTTTCTTTGAACAACTTGGCATCCTAATATAGATGCATGTGATGAATATTAGACTTGGTAATTCTGCCTTGATTTTACAACTGCAGTGTGAAGCAGCGTGGGGAGGCAGGGGAAGAAACAAAGGCAGAGGCAGAGCATTAGAAGATTATCTGATGCTCCTATGAAATGAAAGAAAGAAAATTCATATTTTCAAGGAAGTAGAGGAATAAAAGATTATTCACATTCTAACACCCACTCTTTCCCACACTACAAATGTGATTTACAGTCAGTCGTTACCACTAGCTTCGGGTAATAAGAGAACTGGGAAGCTCAGAAATGCATTATCATAAATAGAAAAGCGCTCGGCACCTGAAAACACAGAAAAGTGCCATTAAAGAACGTATGAAGTCTCCGCCATATCTGAATAACTAGCAATAGAGAAGCCAGAAGCACAATCAACTCTCATTCCTCTTTTATATGAAATGTGTCATTGCATACAACCACTGCTGCTCGTCTAAGTAATTGTTGCGAAAAGGGAGTAATATACTCAAACGAGAGGAGAAATGTGCAGAGCCCATCTTCAGCTCTCTGGATTATCAGCAGTCCCAGTCTTGCACAAGAGGTGGACGTATTTATTTTTCATGATGTTTTGGAGGTGAAAAGTGCATCGCAAAGCAATAAGTCAAAACAGGAAAACAGCAGGGCCTGTGAGTGTGCATGGGGTATGTGTGTACCTGTGTGTGTGTGTGTGTGGCTCCTCAAATGACGTTTCTCAGCTCCCTCTGCACTTAAACGTGTCTTTTCTTTTTTTCTCTTTGTTTGTTTCACATAACATCTTCAGTCTCAGATTATCAAAGAATCCATCTGACGAACCTTATTAAGCTTCAGAGGTGTTTCTAGCGATGATCGTAGTATAACAAGTACCTCGTGTTCCCTCACAGGAGGCTAAGGGCGTCTTAAGAAGCCCCAGAACCAGCAAGAAAAAATGTAAACAACATGCTGCTGAATTTGTTTTGGTTTTGTTAATATTTAAGTCCATAGTTTTATCAGTTGAGTCGCCAGAGAAAATGTTGGCCTTGTACAATTCTGCAAACCACCAATGTGTCACATTTATACATTTCATATGTATCATATGATGTAGTATATGAGCTGACGTCAGTTGGAGCTGGAGGGGTCGGTGGATGATGCGTCACCTTGGTGAGACAGCTGCCAAACAGCAGACCAGTGTTCAAGACCAAAAAACAGCCAAACCTGCTGTTTTTTAGCTGCTTTCAGCAGCAGTGACTTGTTTTGACCAGTAGTGTTGCCATCAAGGATAGTGCCACAAAAAGAGTTTTGTTTTGTTTTTTCTTTCGAGACATTGTGGTTACATGATGGCTTCTCATTCGGAATGAAATAAATCTGAATGAAATCATTCAGAATTGAAGTTTTTCCAGGTAGTTTACATGGGAAATATTCATTCCGAATGAGGGTATATATTGGATAGGGGGCAGGGCGGATGTTATGTGTTTACGTTTACCAGAAGAAAACACTGTAGTCCTCGTTCCAGATAAGAAGATGCTTGACTACGCCGTTCTTAGTGCCTTTTTCTACCGTGTTTTGCTTATATTCTTGAAGCAGCAGTACGACAACAACCTTGTTCTGCTAATGCTTCGTCTGTTGAGGAGGAGAAGGGAGGTAGAAGGTCGAAGAAGGGAGATAGATGACCGTGCTTTGGCGAATGGAAACCGGTGAGTGCAACGAGTCCGACTGCTCTATCTCAGCCCGTTGCTATGCACACTGTATACGTAATAGCGCCAGAAGGGCAAGGAAACAAACATGCGCAGAAAGACCAGAATGAACTTAAAGAGGAATGAGTGTATACAAGTGCAAGAAATTCTTGCATTCGGAATTAGAAACGGAATATTCCAGCCCCTTACATCGGATTGAATTTTCAATCGCATTGGCCGTTTTCATTCCGAATTAGGTGTTTACAAGATCACTTTTAATAGGAATGAACTTTCATTCCGAATGAAAAGGGAATTAAACTGTCTAAGTAAACACACTCAATGCTGCGTTTCCTGCTTGGATAGTGCAACAATATGCTTTTTTTTGTTTGTTTGTTTTACAGAGACATCACTGCTGGTCTTGTCAGGAGAGTTACACCAAAACTGGGTATCTGAATTTAAAACATGATCTTTTCCTAACCATAACCAAGTGGTTTTTGTAATTAAACCTAACACAGACTAACCACAGCGTTGTTTAAACATAGAGAAACAAAGTTTTATCATATCTGCTACGTAACAATGTACAAATGTAATGTATCCATTCTTTGCAGAAATTCTGCGATGATTTATTCTGGTGATTTGGGTTGCTTTTATCATGAACATTGATGTTCTCTCCTAAATTAAAAGTTAGAATTGATGTGAGAGCAATAAAATCCTATTCATTTTTCCATTTTTTCCATTTTTTTCCCCCATAGAGAGCATTACCTGACTCACAGTCGGAGCACTTCTACAGCTCAAATGGATGATGACACTCTGCTGGTTGAATCATCTCTGTAAAAGGTCAGCAACTATGTTGCAACAGTCCACAACATAAACCTACCTCTATGCTATTTATTAATCTAGATTGTTTTAGTGTGAGTTGCCGAGTGTTGGAGATATCGGCCCTAGAGATGTCTGCTTTCTCTTCAGTATGATAGAACTAAATGGCACTCGGCTTGTGGTGCTCAAAGTGCCAAAAAATACATTTGAAACACACAACAGCAATGTCTCTTTCCAGAAATCATGACCCAGTTACTCAACATAATCCACAGACCTTGTTGCGAGTAGTTACATGTAGGAACTATTTTCTTTCTGCCAAACTACACCTGCCAACTGCATCACTGCGCAGAAGGAAGCGTACATCTACTGCTAGCTCACAAAGCACCACTGAGCTAGCTAACATCACAGGTTAGCTCAGAAGCACACCATAAATGTTTACATCTTGCGCTGTCATGAACACAAGCCTCTCATCCATGAGTAGATACACACTTTTTTTTTGCATTTTTTTACTGACACTTTGAGCACCAGAAGCTGAGTGCCATTTTAAATATTAATGTTTGACTTTGGGGTGAACTGTCCCTTTAAACTTACTTCCACCCAGTAACATGAATCAAAAATGACAGCATGCTAAAAGCTGTATCATTGACAGCATTTAAGCACTCAGTATTAAGTATTGCTTTGGGAACAGGTAAAAATTCAGAAAACACCCTAACCTTCTAAGATCAATGTGTATCAGGGAATGAGGCACAGGTAAAATTGGAGAGAAAGAATCAGGACAAAAGAAGCTAAAAGCCAAATCCTCTGTTTGGACAGGAGAGGTTCACTGACCGCCCCTCTTACACTAATCATCAATCTCTCATTGCAACATGAAGCCTTTGACATGGAGACCAATGACACCTGACATGTCAGATGTCACACCTGCCTCTTTCAGAGTGAAGCTCTAAAGAAGGAAACCCACTCCTCCGTCTATATCATGAATCCTTTTTTTCCCCTCACACAGACATTTATTCACCATAAAACACGACTGAATGGCTTCACTTTGTCTTACAGGTCTACACATGTCAGCAGTGTGTGTGTGTGTGTGTGTGTGTATATGTGAGGCAGGTAATTGTGTTGTTTGTGCTGAAAGTCCTCTCTTTCACGTCTGACTTCAGTGTGGTCCATAGTTCTGGTGACAGGTACATTAGTGCCCACATACTGGCTGCAGGGTGGGAAACTAAACAAGGAGCAGATCAATCATTTGGTCCTTTTGTGTGGAGCTTTGGAGAAATGGTGTTTCCCTACTCGTCTCACCCTTTGTAGATTTCCCCTCATAAACCGTCAATTTCTCTGATGTTTTCTAAAGGGAAGCTTCCTGTCAAAATCAAGTAAGGTTAAAGCACACTAACAAGGCATTTTCCCACCTTATTTTTAACAAGGCGAAATAGTGTTTGTTATGTGTCATTAGCGATCATTTCTGTTCCTTTACAACACTCAACATTTGGGAAAATCTATGGTGCTGTTACTAGTATACAAAAAGTCTCCCTCAGTGATAAAACAAAATCTGTGCCCTTGCAATTAACCCCAGCAGTGAACGCAATGACTTAAGTTTATGTAAAAATTGCATTTGGCTGACTTTTGAGTGTGGGTAGGGCAGGTCATACCTTCACACTCCTAGAAACAAAGTACTGTATGTATGCATTAAGACTACTGCATGCAGCGTTGAACACAGAGATTTGCTCAATGGCGCATGAAGCCAAAATGGTTCAACTGCTGTGTATGAAATTACCCCAATGATCCGTGAATGGTCATCACTACCTCCTCACTATGTGACCTATAGTGGCCAAATGCAGCCGAACAGTAAACGTCTGGTTTAGCGCTCTGCTAACCTGAATGGGGATATAAAAAAAAAACAAAAACAAAAAACGATAGTGAAACAAGTCATTTAGAGAGGGCGTTGTGATGCTCAGAATTATTTATCCACTGACTTACAGACATCTCATTTGCCATGTAAGTCAATGGGAAAAAGTCTTGGCATCATGTGACTCAACTAGCAGTTGTACACCTTGGCCACTACAAAAATTGCCCCGCAAAAACCTGGCGCACTTCCTGGGGGCCAGGAAGAAAGATTTGGCAGAGGGGTAGGGTGTCCTGATTCGTGTTGGGATTGAAGGATATAGTGAAGTGTGAGGGCTACATGGCCCTCCAAACGGCGGTTTCGGAGACACACTCCACACCGAGTGTTTTCAAAAACCATCAACAAGATGGCAGCATAAGCAACAAAAGAAATCTATAAATGTTTTTTTCATTAGTAATGTTTTTTTTTAATTACCATAACAATTGCATTGTCTTTAATATCATCTTAATGTAATATATTGCTTTTCTTTATAACTAGCATAACAAACAGAAAATTAAATGCCAGTAATATGCTGATTTCTTGTAGCGATCTAGCTAGCGAGCTAGCTTTACTGCAATTTTGTGCAGATTTGTGCATGACAGTCCCACATTTGACATATTTGCACTGTTGCTTTACCCCTCTTCGATGACATATGACTCCCAGAATTTAACTTAAGTCCAGCAGCGAAGTTGCTGCAATTGTTGCCACTTCTCTAATATCGCTCCGACTGGCAGGGTAGGAGCATGGGTTGCTAATGTTAGCATACAGAGCAACACGAAGGGCCCGGTAATGTGTTCATGTGGGGGTTTTTGTTGTTGTTGTTTTTTTGCTAACTTATTTGATTGATTGATAGCATGAAATTAGGCTAAGTTGTGAAAGAATCTATCTCCATTGGCATCCGTGACGGTGATGATACTGCTGATGTATCAGGGTCTTGATGGTTGTCCCATTTCATAGGGGAAGATTCCAGCTAGATTCCACACTTGAAAATGAAGGGTAGGGGTAATAAGAAATGGGAATGGGTCTTAGTGTTATGTTGTTGTGGTGACAGAAAATGACCAGACTTTTAAAAACTCACGGCAATAAGTTTAGGGGCCTCTTCGTCCATGACCCCATGTGTCAATCTACAACACAGAGTAATGCACAGAGACTTGGTAACAGATCGGGCTACAGAGAGGCTAACGTCAGCCACCGCGCTGGTCCCCATCTGTGCCAATTGGAATTGAGGCCATATTACAAACTAGTTTTAGTGCTTTCCCACATCAATATTGTACTAATCAAATAACTACTCAGTCAACTTTGGTCAACTATACTTTAAACAAAATCCAACCAGGGACCAGTACCTACTGTAATAGACAGTAGTACCTTTTAAATCCCCTATTTTAAGCCCCCCTGCCTTCTAGATTAGATATCCACAGAACCAAGGCAGTAAGAAATAAATATTTTAAAGCATTTTATAGCACCTAAAGTTAAAATCTCATTGGTAAACGCATGCCCACTCGAATATGGACACATACTGAACAGCTCACTTGATAAATACATCATTCAAAATGGTTCCAGCCTAAAAATATGACTCATTGAATCATTTATGGGTTAACAATCAAAGTTGTTCTGCAGGCATGAGGCAGCACGGCGGGACTCAAAACCTCAGACAACTGCCTCGGTGAACACATGAGAGAGAAGAGAGGGAATGTAAAAAGAAAGAAGCATTACGAAAATCGTTTGCCTCAGCCAGCCTGAAGACAGTCTTTTACTCCCTGTGCAGTATTTTTGCAATTTAGGGTATTACTGACCTGGTGTTTCATGATCTGAGACATTTGAGGCAGCGGTTAGAAACACCGTAGCCAAATAACACCTCCAACTGGTGTCATAACAGATTCTCAAGTCAAAAGAACTTGAATACCATGCTGTAGTTTTTCTTTGAAATGCAAAACAGATTTTTTAATGCTTTGATTTGACTATTGGTTGCATAAGTTTGACTATGTATGCAAAATTCCATGTCAAATAGCGGGATTAGTTTCAAATTAAGTAGCGAGACCCAGAGCGGTTGTGATTAAGACGTCCTTCAAAGATCTCCTTCACAGTAAAAGACAGGTTCATGTGGGGTTTCTGAACTGAAAAGGGAGATAGAGTAAGAGAGGGGAGAGAAGGGTGAGGGCGGCACGCTCAAGCAGGCAGAAGCAGAGAGGTGAGCGTGAACCGTGGTGCTGCGCTAATGTTTTCTTTCAACCCATTAATCTCTCACTGGCCACTCCGCACAAACAGGGCCTGGATGAGAAGGGGGTTGTAATCACACAGACTAAGCTTGCCAGTGGCTGACTGACCGTCCCTGGCCTCCTGTCCGCTCCACGAAATCCAGAGTTAAATTCACGCATGCCAGCCTCGGCCCCAACAAACACAACAGCACATGACTGCAAGTATAACTAAAGTCACATTCTAAACTAACAGCATGAGGCCGAGCTGGGGGTGGATTTTGAAATTTTTAAGTGTAATACATTCAGTGTTGCTGGTAGAGTACATTTCCTCAAGTGCAGTTTTGAGGTACTTGTACTAGAGTATTTCCAGACAGCTGTAGTTTCTTTTCAGATTACTTTAAATGTAAAATATGATCAGTTTATCAAATACGATGCATTGTTATAGTTAAAATTAGCTCCGCCTCAACCAACTACAACATTAAAGTCCTGCTTACAGCCATATTAATAAATCCATAATGACGATCCAATACCACAACACCGTCAGAGGCCTTTTTTCCTGCTTAATGCATACTTTAACTTTTGATACTTTAAGTACATTGTGCTGGTAATACTTAATTATGAATGCAGGACCTGTAATGGAATATTGTTTTTAGTGTGGTACTGCTACTTTAAATTACATAAATGATTTGAATATTTCTTCCACCACTGAGTGTTTCTAAACATGGGCTGTCGTCATAACTAAAATATTGCAATACCACACTTTAGACAACCACCAAGCAACCGCCACAACAGCTATATTCATGTTTTTTTTTTTTTTTAATGGGAGCACCACATATTTACACTACGCCAGCAGTGGGACAAGGCACTGGGCATCTATTCTGTGCTGAGCGCCCTATGTTTGCTGTTTTTTTTTTCTTTTTCTGGTAGCAAAGTGTTGAAAATTATTCAACTTTAAAGGGACATTGTGTAACATTTTCAGTTGTTTATTGGCAAAAATTGATGTCTGCATTTATAAATACTGTATGTCATCACTGGTGTACTATTACCTCCACCAATAATCTGACTTATTCATGTAAAAGGAGAATTTTGGATTTGTTTGTACATTGGGCGGGTAAGTCGTTTGGGGGGTTGCATAAAGTTTCGCCATCTTGAAAATACACCCGCCAGCAAGGGACATACAGCCAGCGTTTTCGTTGAGAGCCAGGCCAGCGCTGCGTGACTGAGAAGCCAAAGGAGAGGAGCAAGAGGCGCTTCACTACTACCCCGGCACTACTGCAGCATAACAAAGTCCCACTCTTTGAGCATAATGCAGGATCATGTATATGCAGCATCACGGGAGACGGAATCCTCGTTGCCAAGAAAGTGCAAAAGGGAATCAAAAAGGCAGCGTGACCGGCGAATTAAAAAAACGAGAGGGGGTTTGTCAACTTGCGTCGCGTGTGTCTGTGTAGGCAGGGCTGTTTCGAGACACTCTGGGGGCCCCAGGCAAGAGGCACCTTGGAGGCCCCCAACACAGAGGTTGGTACACAGCGGCTACCGTTGTTGCAATACACATTTGAAACAGTGAGGCGCTAGAGTCCGCTATCCGTTTGAATGCAATATATGATTTCAACTTTAGATGGGAGAAATTCCTACACACTGTGGCTTTAAAATGCTGCAGCGTCTTATTGCTATCAGCTGTCCCAGCTGCCCAATTACAGTGGAGGAGGGGCAGGACAAATTCACAAAGACAAACTGTCATATCGCTTAACAACAACAGAGGAGAATTCAATACTGAACCCACACAGACCGGCGGGTCAGTCCTCTCTCCCTACGTGCCTCAGCCTTCCCCTCATCCAGAGTTAGGACCATACCTTGTGCAGACATTTTTACTTCTGTTGATATTCCTGCACATTTTGAGAGGCCTTTTGGTGACCAGCCCAATGCACACCTGTGTAGTAACCAGGTTGTTTAATCGGTATCTTGATTTGCCACACCTGTCAGGTAGATAGATTATCTTGGAAAAGGAGAAGTGATCTCTTACATGGATTTTAACAAGAGAGAAAAAAAGTCTTTTGTGTCCTCAAAAAAAGTCTCAGATCTTTTACTTTATACCCGTGAGAATTGGGAGCAAAAACAAAAGTGTTATATTTTTGTTCAGAGTCATAATAGTTTACATCACACTCTGGAAGTATGTCAGACTAACTTCCCCTCAGTTCAAATGCAAACCATGTGCAGCACAGTATATTTTCCTTTTGATAACACATGGCCTTAATAGATTGCTTCAGGCAGGAGTCATAGATTGTGTATGGCAGGAGCCCACCACAGAGGAGTATAGATCAATTAGCTGGAGGAGGGGTAAATGGAGAGCCTCTGAAAAGGAGAAAGCAAGAGATGAAGATGACCTGCAGGAAGGAGAGGAGGAAGAGGAAGAGCGTAGGAGGGTTGGATTGATGGATGGACAACGGCAAACTCGCCCACAGAGCCATTTTGTTGAGATAACAGAGTAGTATCAGTGCTGGGGGACGATGGGAGGGGAGAGTCATATCTCTTCCTGAATGCTGGGGGCATTGATGTGTTTCTGAATTTGTCTCTTTGATACATATACTGTAGATACATGTACCATAGCGAGGCAACCACGGCGAAACACACATGCAAGCACCACCGACACCACCCACACTCATTTCGTCTTTCCATACATCCCTCACCAGCCTGCAGTCACAGGCTTCAAAGTCCTGAAGCTAACGGGATGGGACCACCACGGTTAGTTAAGTAGAGACATGATCCATGTCGTGATCACAGAGGAGGACAGGAGGTGAAGGGGTGGTGGTGAAAGGGGGGGGGTGGTGGTAAAAAAGAGGCAGTTGCAGGAGAAAGAGGAGGTGAAGATCTCAGATGGAATTGACAGAGACAAAGGGAAGGAAATCAAGAGGGAACGATGGATGACAGAAAGGGAGAGGAAACGACGGCATGTCTTCGGAGAGATGTTGGTCCCTTTTGAAGAGGACACGGGTGCTGCTCAATCACAGTAAACTTCAAAGGCTCTTCATTAAAGCCTTGCCTGGAGATGGGAGCCCTCCCTCCCCTCTCCTCTCCTCTCTCTCCCCCCTCCATCCTCATCCTCCTCATCCTTCTTTTCTTCACTGTCTATCTCACCCCCCCCCCCCCCTCCACCCAGCCATTAAAAACAGCAGGTAGAGAAGCTAGTGAAAGAGAAGAAGAGCGAGGAAGAGACAAAAGAACACAAAGGCAGAAGGATCAGCCATGCAGGCAACAGAAAGCCACGTCTGTTGAGTCGAATGGGCAATGTCTTTTCTTAGAATCTATCCTCTTTTGTTGTTGCTCAAGCTCAATCAGCGATGTTGTCTCGCTCTTCTTCTTTTACGGCTTGAATAGTTGAGTCAGAGACGGATGAAAAGGTGTGCACAGGCTTGAGTGAAGAATCAGAATAGAAACAGAGGCGAATGCTTCACAGTGTTTGAAGCCCCGTCGTGACAGGGTGATGTGTCACATAACTTATCAGCTGTCACATGAAAAGGCGGTGTTCCCAAAAAGTCAATCTCAGGACTGAAGAATTGTGAAATTGATGTGAAGCTTAAAAAAAAAAAAAAAGCAAAACAATCTGAAAAATGGGCTGCGTGCAATGTTAATATCCATCTTTAAAATTCTCTGACTTCACTGTCAATTAATAATCACCTGTTTAGATTTCCCATGCCTAACCAGCTTGAAGTGATATTATCTGTGTTTGGTGCTGCTGATTTGTTTGATCGCTACTTTCTTACATGCATCGAACACATCAGGTCCAATCAATGTCATGAGGAAATATATTCCATGGCAGGGAAGGATCCAGGGAGCAACACAGCTGATCATTAGCAGGATGAACACTGCACATATAGTGCAATCCTCCTGAGAGCACACACTTCAGTCTACAGATAGTGAATCAAAGGGAAAAGAAAGTGTCATTTTTGCTCTGATTGGACATGCTAGCATGGACAACTGTCAGGCGGAATAACAACAAAAAAACAAAAAAAACAAGCTTGCTTTGCAGGCAGAGACCCTGTCTGTCACAAATGATGAAAATGCATCAGTAGCCATGATGGAAGCGCTGACAGGGAGTTGTAAAAGCGCAGACAAAATCTAATGAGAGGATGATATAGCTGTATTGCCAGCAGTCAAATTTTGCATCACGGCTTGAATGTTTGCTCAGGCTCTGCTGTCACATCAGAAGTATAGAAACGCTGGCATCAAAGCTAATGTCAACATTTATTATTAATGTAATTTGTTACAGCTGCTTCAGGTAATAATTCTGATTAAAAGATATTCAGTAGATCTACCTTTAGTATCAGCTTTGGGATTACAAACAGAGCTTTTCAGTAGTTCAGGCAGGCACTGAAGTTGTTTTATAGACACATTGATCATTTAATCAAAAATGACTTCGACCTATCTCTGACCTCAGGTAGTCTACATAAACATGATCTTCTATCTGCATATTTCAATGTGGAGCAGTGACCCATAGAGTCAACTACTCTGATATTCTTTCATTGGGTAGGCATTCTGTTTTCAATTTTGGGATTCAGATATTGTTTTGTTTTGTTTTCATATCTTAAATTTGTTATTATGCTGCTTGTATATGAGGGGGAGGCAACGCTGGAGGTTCGGTTGCATACCGCTCCAACTCCTCACCAGATCAGCATACTTTCTGTTGCTGCCATTACACAGGTTGACTTAAGGAGCGTCTCTGGAGCAACTCACCTCCTGGAGAATGGTCAGTTCCACATAAATCTCTATAAACAGATATCTGCACATGTACTTATCATCAGACTGATTGCCGTTGCATTCAGAGATTGGTTCAATGTCTGCCAAGCAATTTCTACACTCTTGGAATGTGAAGGCATGACCCACTCTGCTCTATCTCTGTCGCTGATTGGCCTTTCCTGATATTCTTACCCTGACCCTAACTAATCTCTTGCCTAAACCCAACCAACCCAACCAACCCAACCAACGGAGGCAACAAATGCTAGCCAGTCAAATGGAAAGAAGTGAAGCCCAGTTAGCATGAGCTAACACTGCAGCAGCAGCTATCACCCAACAGTGAGCTGTTCAACAGCCCCAACAAAGTCTGTCACTTTATAACATAATTAGGAAAGTCATGTTGAACAAACCTTTGGCCAACACTTCAACTATTTGCTGTTAATTACTACTGAACCTCTGGAGCCCAAAAAATGGTATTCAGGACAGCCAAGTTACAATAATCATAAAAAAGATCACACTAAAAATATATAACACACGACAATCATACATTAAAAACAGTTCTGACTTTCGATTAGTGATTTGAACTGGAACCAATTGGTGCAGTGTTAGATGTTTTTGGAGAGAGTTCCAGATGAAGGGGGCGGCTATGGAGAAGGTTCTGTCGCCCCAGGTCCAGTGCTAGTTCTTGAGCAGTGGAGACAGACGGTTGGCATTTGGGGAGCGACGGCTGTGGGAAGGAGTGTGGTGGTCATCGGCTGTGTAAAATCAGTCAGTGAGGTAGCTTGGGGCCTAGTTTTGGAGGGCTTTGTGAGCATGAGTATGTTTTTGTATTCATAGACACATAATCAGAGTCACGCTGCCAAACCAAAATGCTTCTCGGTGTTTCAATATTCGGTTAAAAACCACAATGCTAGTGTCAAGACTGAAATAAAAAAAATGGTGGCGCTACAGGAAAAGCCAGGGGTCACCAAAGTTAGTGGGATTCTTGTGTATGGGCCATCGATATCTGTACAAAGTTCATGGCAATGCTGAGATATTTCAGTCTTGACCAAAGTGGTAATTATAAGGAATGCCATCCCTGGAACTATGCTAGTGGGGCTAATAGAAATTACAGATGTGCACATGTTTGCCTTGTGAGTTGCAAAATCTGCCCAAAGCCCAGATCTGGCTGAATACACCTGGATGACGTCAGCCATGGTGATTTGAATACTGTAGACATGGAAGACCTTTAGAGCAGCTCTCTGCAGACTCACAGGGAGGACGAGACAGATCATTAACAGTCTGTCCAGTCTGTCCTCACCAAAAACATCCTTTCCTCACAGTAGTGGCTTGCAGTGTCGGACACGCATTGCTGCATCCATCACCAGCAGATTAATGTGATGAAACTCCTCCAGAGCCCAGCTGCCACCAACTGCTGTCATCAGGAGGGCTTCTTCACATCATTATAAATGAGTGATTAACATGGTAATTTAACCATTAACAAATATTTTGTCTGGCTACTGCGCACGTGTACATCATCCCCTGTTGTTCTCCATCCAGATTTGACTTCAAAGACACATCCCCTTCCATGCCCCCTGGTTTTAACATCCTGTAAAGATGATTTATTAGGAGATATAAGGCTTTCATCATACAACGCTGCTGAGATTATGAGAACAAAGGCAGCAGTGCAAAGCCAGGTCTTTGTAAAGGTCTACCGGAGTTCATCGACTGAAAAGTATCCGCTGTGATGAATATATAATAAAACAATAAAAAAGACAAAATAAGATGGCGTCAGCATGTTGTGACTCTACTGAATCTTCTCATTGAAATGTATGTGTGATTCATTATAAAGTTAATCATGCATCGTTCATCATCAAAACTCAACTTTTCCTCTTCAGCTTTGATCTTTACTGGAACCATATGGACGTGTCTTATATCATTCACTAGTCACTGCACTGTATGTATTTTACCACACTGGAACGTGACTGAGTGCAGATGCAGTCTATGTTACAGGGCCTTAACACCACTAAAAACCATAATTCAAACCATCGACAAAAGTAAGTATTCCAGTCTCAGAATACGGAGCGTTCCCATGGGCTCCGAGCACAAATCCATATGACTTTTCGTCCCCATAGCTTCAGATCTAATTAGT
This sequence comes from Epinephelus lanceolatus, assembly GCF_041903045.1. Classification (NCBI taxonomy): domain Eukaryota; kingdom Metazoa; phylum Chordata; class Actinopteri; order Perciformes; family Serranidae; genus Epinephelus; species Epinephelus lanceolatus. Next base: position 26,104,873 of record NC_135749.1, read on the forward strand.
ATATAATGGTTATAAACGTTCCCATCAGAGGCACTCTAATCAAAAACAAAACTTCCATTTTCCCTCAGTGGACCTCCAATGAGCCGGTTGCATTTAAATGAAATGATGGTAATATCATGTTGCAGGCTATAGCCGGGGAAGATGAGAAGTGTGTGTGTGTGTGTGTGTGTTGGTGTGTGTTCATACGAGGGTGCTTGGGGAATAGCGTGATTTTCAAATCCTATCAAGAGGAAGCAAGGTGGCGCATTGGCATTCATTAGCACTCGGCGTTTAATCAAGAATTCGGTGATTAAGTGGCAAAGTGAGCAGCTTGTCGTTTCTCTTAATTGAGTTTGTCTTGTGTGTGGAAGGTTATATTAGCCATCTCTACCAGTCAGAGTTTTGTAACATATCCCATCAGCAATTGTAAAGTTTTCATAGTTGTGAAATTTTCTTTCTGGTGGATGATGAAAGCACTTTTGACTGATTACGTTGGTCCCAAGTGAAATATTCCAATAGCTATTAGATTGATTGCCATGTAATTTATCCAACCCAGCCACCAACATTGTATGTTTTTGAAAATCATGTTTTACACTTATCATAACAATGTTTGTAGTGTGACGTTATATGAAAGCTGACTTTGTCATTTGGAGGTGGAAGGGATGGAGGATGGCATGTCACCTTGGCGAGATACCTGCAAAGCTGCAAACCACTGTTGAAGACTGCTTTTCTTGCTGGGATTGCATGTCAAGATTTTCACTGATCCAATGGCTTATCTCAATATCTATTGGCACACAGTTATATAGATATTCAATGGTTCCAATGTGTTGGAATGTATTGGTGAAGACCTGACTTGTCCTCTAGCACCGCCGTGTCAGGATGCATGCCGCGTCTTTTACTCCCCGGAATACACGAGATTTGGTACTGGCTGCTACTCTTGTGCCTGCTCTGTGAAAACTTTTAAGATCTCGGAGGCAGGTTGCCCTTAATATTAGTAATCAACCATAACCAGCAGTGTATCATAGCCTACCAGAAATCTTGAGCTCGGAGCTGATCATCTTCATGTCTATATCGTAGGCAACTGGACTTGCTTGCGTTTCTTGAAGACGTTTCGCCTCTCATCCAAGAAGCTTCCTCAGTTCTGAACTGAAGAAGCTTCTTGGATGCTTGGAAGCTTCTCTGAAGATGCATCTTGGATGAGAGGCAAACAAAAAATACATGAGAAGCTTCTTCAGGTCAGAATTGAAGAAGCTTCTTGGATGAGAGGCAAAATGTCTTCAAGAAACACAAGCAAGTCCAGTTGCCTACGATATAGCACCAATGATTACCATGACCTGGATGACTGAGAATCTTCACAGATATCTTCTTCATGTCATTGTTTTTTTGTGTGTGTTTATTAGGCCTAAATGGTTGTCTGTCAGACAGATGTAAAGCTCTGTGTAGCCATGCAAGTTTGGCTAATATTTATGTAAAAATGCTGTGATAAGTTGTTCCTTGTCACACGGCATGTGATGTGCGTTGCAGCGTTCCGATAGTTGAACTTTTTTATCTCATGGCTGTGGCGCCCTGGAAAACAGGCACCTAGCAAAGCTGGCGTGACGTTTTTGAGCATGCTTTGTCTACATTAAAAATAATCGATTTAAGGGCACAAAACAATGCAGGTCCTAACACACAAAACTAAGAATATAATAATGGTGAATACAATAAATATTACACCTGCTAAACATCACCATGTTACCTTTGCCACTGAGAGTGTGTTAGCATGCTGGCATTAGCATTTAACTTAAACCACCACAGTGCCAAAGCACAGCTACACAGAGCTGCTTGCATTGTTGTACATGACTGCCAAAATTAGATATCTGACATGATTAGAGGTTTAATATGTCCTCATTTTTATGTTATGTGAGTTTATGATAAATGGTACCAGAGCTGAGTATTTCTGTGGAGCTTTTCCACATTTATCCACATAGTTGCACCTCTGACTCATGCCAATAACTCTAAATCAACGTCAGAAAAAAAGTGGGACAGCTGGAGGTTTTGGAGCACAATGTTCTGATTTTAATAGCCCTCCAATTTAAGAATGCTGTTGAATTGATACTTCTGCTTTGTTTGAATAACCAAGTAGAGCATGCTTTGTCAGAGCTGGGGAGTGGTCATCCCATTATGTTCTCGCAGTATGCTTTGTGTGCTCACAAGATGTGAAACTATAACGTTTACCCTGATAAATGAAGCTTAATAATCTCATTACTCCTTATCAAAGGCTGATTCAGTGTCTTGCGTCAACAAAATATGAGGTTATTAAAATAAATCAGTTCTATCATAAAATTTAATTGAGTGTGACGTGGGTGAAATCAGTTTTATGATTTCACAAAAAGTTAAATACGACATAGAGAGAGGGCATGAGGCCAATCTCATGAGCTCACACTACCATCTTGTTCCTTCAATTCTTCATCTAGCCTGTTAAATTACACTGACCTACATGAAAGTGGACCAAAAACTGGATGAAGCTGAATCAAGACATAATTCTGCTCTTTGAAAAGTGTCCTTATCAAACAGGATTAAGTTGTCTGTGTGCTGTTACGAAGGAGAGAAAAATCTATTCTTAGTCTGTCTTGTATAAATAACAGTCAAACAGACAAAAAGGCCTTAATAGTTGTGGATCATCACCACACAGACTGCATGGTTTCAAGAACTGGGTTTCAGAGAGATGGAGGAATCTCAAACATGTTGTTTTATAGCTTTTGACTGGTTTCAGCATCATGTTAGCTTTTGTTTTTTTAGGAACAGAGGGCTGGAAAATCTCTTTTTCTCATTATCACATTGTGTTAGCAGCAGTCATTACATTCTTCTTCCATCCCAAATGTGCTGTTCTTTATGCAGCAGTGATGACTTAATTGCTTAATGTTTGAAACAAACTCAACAACCAACTTACAATAGCAGCCAGGCGTTGCACTCCTAACCTGGACCAGCTCTGTTTATACTCTCAGCCAAGGAATTAAAATTGTTCAAATTCCCCAGTGGATCATCCAAACTAAGCAAAATTGTTGCATAATTAGTTTATGCTTCCCTGCCTAATGTAAAAAGCATCATTAAGCTTTAAACCTCAAGACCCAAATTACCTTTTTTATACATGACTCAGAGCTTTTTAAGAGTGGGACGGTAATAAAGGAGATGGAGATTAAGCCCGCACAAAATTGGTACAAATTCAACACATTGTAGCAGTTTCTTCACAACATTTAGACATGATTTACCTCCTAAGCATCTTTGAGCACTAAAACCTCTGATCCTTAGAAGTACTCAGCTGAGCTCACCTCCCTCACATGGGTGAATTACACCAGCTCTGAGGCTGCTTTGCTTTTGGGAAATACTGCTCATGCCGTTATCTCCTCTGCCTCCTCTTTGACCAGTTAAACCTTAAATCCAATCCAACAAAAGAACAGTTAGTTTAACTCAGGCAGGACTGAGACACAGGTTGCCAATACCAAGTGTCTCAGTGTATTCTTACACGTATGAAATCCTGTTTTGCAGTTAGCACCCCTAGTGGTTAGGTTAGGAAATGAATCATGATTGGAGCCTGTAACATGGTAACAGGACGTAATTAACTTAAAATGACTCAAGGTTGACTTTTGGTTTCACACAGGACAAGAACCCAGGTCTCCTGGGTTAAAGTCCTGGGATTGTCTGGCCCTTTCAGTGCCCGGTCCATCCCGGCTGACCAATGGATACTGCACGTGTGCAACTCTCAACAGAGATGAAAAGTAAGGGGGTTGGTTCACTTGTTGGCTACTTCCATTATCAGCTCCAGAAAATCGATGTGTTTGATGCAGATGGTATTGATTAAGACTTTTTTGAAACCAGTTTTAATGTCTTCTAGCTGCAGTCTGATGAGGTATATCATATGGGTATCAACAGATAAACTATTACAAGAAACAGGAAATTAGCCTCTTTTTTATATTAGGTTTATAGTCAAGTTTTTATCCGACAAAATATTCTGCTTTAATCCATATTTGTTTGAGTTCAGCCTCTTAAAAACAAGAATTTCACCACGGTCACAAAGTTTTACTCTCACTGCACATAAGGGAGTCACGCACCTGTATTAGCGCTGTGCTCTAGCAGCAATCTAACAGCACCACAGATGATATTCATTAAAGGTAGTTTATTTAAGTTAAAATTAACAACTAATAGATTAATTTTGTATGAATATTGTAGCCCACTGAGCATGCTAACACTTTAAAATAAGGTGATAAACATGATAAACATTATATCTACAAAACATTAGCATGTTAGCATTGTCATTGTGAGCATGTTAGCATGTTGATAATAGCATTTTGCAAGAATAGCCTCACAGAGCTGCTAGCATGGTTGAAGGCTCTTATACCCGGACCACCCTACCTGTGTGAGCAGTGCATGACGGCTACCTCTCTGAATTGTTGCGGAATGCATGCATGGTGTTCATGCAGGCAGCGTTGCTGCTATAGTGCTGCTGCAGAGCTGCCTGCTGCTGTAGCTACTGTATTTTTACAATTAAAAGCCAATACTTCAGTACTCATTTAGGAAGCTGTGCAAGTCACTGCATTGTCAGCAATGCGGTCCTGCAAATACCTCACAACAAAAAAGCCTTTTGTTAACAAGGATTCTCTTTGCAGCAATGTTGTCAGAAGGCTTTTATTTTGAAATGGACACAGGTTACATTGGGTTAAAAATGAATAAAAAAAAAAGTTCATGTCTGTGAAAGATATCGACATTGAAACTGTAGTTAAAGGTGATGTGATGTAAATGAAATGAAAAGATGAAAATACATAAAAACAGAAGCTTGGGTCTCAGTGACGGTGGGAGCTTCTGCCCAAGCGTCAAAGTATGAGTTGGGATGAGTTCACATTGGTGCAGAAGTGGCTGCAGCTGGTAGAGTTCAGACTGAGGCTTGTGGCAACGACAGTTATGACCAGCGCCAGGCAATAATAAAGACTTGAGGTCAGACTTGGACCAAGACTTTGACTTGATCATACTGTAATTATCACAGTTACGTTTGCCAGGCTTGGCCTCGGTGCATTGGCCTAGTGCAGCGCAGTGTTGTGTCTGCCTGCTGTGCTGCTGTACTCTGTGTTTGGGTCAGTGAGGTGCAACGTGTCCACCCCAGCCGGGCCCAGGCTTAGTCTCCAGCCATGAGATCTTATGAGGCCTGACAGCCTGTTTACCTTGGACGCCATTTCCTTGACGTTTCTGCATGGTTTGGCGCTGACTACCAGTTGATGGCCGACAGCTTTATTGAATTAGCTCTGCAGCTACAAAGGCAGAGAGAGAGAAAAAAAAGAGACAAAGGGAAAGATAGAAAATGAGCAAAGGAGTGAAAGAGAGAAGAAAAGGTTGTAAAGTAGTCTAAAAGCCGTCCACCTTTATCTTTGACCAAGTGTGGTTTATGTTCTCTCTCGTGACATAAACACATACTGACCCCCTTACGTTAACCTAAACAAAACACAAGCAGTATATGAATCCTGAGTGCACCCTGACACAAACTGGAGACTAAAAGGGCAAACACATGCAACGCCAGCTGCACAGAGTGGAACGGACAGATTGGGAAATGTTGGTTACTGCATCAGCTTCAATATAAATGGCTTCTCCTATTGGATCCCTGCTGCACCACCCCTCTGAATGGGTCCTACCCTGGTGGGATGTCTTGTACAAACTGCCTCTGGGCAAATATCACATACCATATTGGAACATAGTGACCTGATTCCTTAGAAAGAGAGGAGAAAGAGGAGCATTCACTTAAAACAACATATCAAGAACCAGAGGTAGCTTTATCCCGTCCCCGCTGATCAGCCTCCCCTCAGGTTAGATACAAGGGGAGATGCACATGAACGCAGTTTGACACGCTAACACACTCAGTGCAGACACTTCTCGGAATATGCACTGATGCATGCATGTTCAATACCTCTCCTCCATTCCCATCTTCAAAGAGAACATCACAAGGTGGTTTTTGCACACATGAAGGTCTTTCAGGGATTTTTTAAATTTTTTCCCAGTATGAATAACCCCATTGTGATAAAGCAGCCGGCATAAACATGAGTCAGCGTGGATCAGATTTAAAACAAACAGATACTTTATGCATCATACCTTTTCTAAAACAAGCAGTGCCGCAACTCCTGAGAGGGATAAACAAGTTGACTTCATCAGCACATTAGCATATAAGCCATGGCGTGTTTTATGTGATATGTAATGTGAAGCTGTTAATGAGAACAAACTTGCCCCTTTGAGAGTTTTGTGAGAGCTTCATGTCAGCCTCACTGGTTTCCCATTTCACTCAAGATGTGCAATCCTGTGTGAGATTAATCTGCACCGTTACTCTAATCTCTCTCTGTAACAGGGTGAGATTAGGGCACCAAAGTGATATGGTGGAGCACATAACCACATAAAGATTACTCATCTGCACATTGATAATCCCCTTAGACTTTGAGTAATGTCAAGAGAGCAAATGTGCTGTGAACTATTAAAGGCAGCCCTACATTTTAAATGTCCTTTCTTCTATTTATAGACACAGAGATGCCCTTTTTTGGGGGCAGCTTCGCTGTGGGGTGTTTCTGGCTGTAGGGTAATCATAGTAAGAAAGGCTTACCTTTGAATAATTAACAAAATGAGGCACTTTGTTGGAGATGTTTTTTTTTAAGTAGTTAATGAGCCGTAAAGCAAGGCGTCTGCTTTCAACTTTTCAGACAAAAACACTTGGTAATGGATCCCAGGAGGAATCTTTGTTTCAATGTATTTACAGTATAACGAATGAAAGACAAAACCACAAACTCCCTGTAATTATAACAGAATGGCATGACTGACACACTAATTGTATTTCAAAGAAATAGTTCAACACCTTATGAAATGTGTTTACGCACTTTCTTGTGAAGATTTAGATTAAATTAATGCACTATGGTGTCTGTCAGGAGATGATGAGCTTAGTGTAACATAAGGACTGGAAGCAGGGGAAACAGCCAGCTGTGCAAAGTTTGAAAAATCTGCATACCAGCATCTCTGAAGTTTAATTAACATGTTGTTTGTCTAACCTGAGAACAAACATGCAGTCAAAATGAAGGTGGTAATGAACCGTGAAGCAAGACGTCCGCTCTTTTTCACAAACAAAAGACGCATGCACTAAAAGGTCCCGGGGGTCTTTTCAAAAAAGTATATATTGAGGTATCATTTAAAAAACTGAGGCTATTTTTAATAATTCACCTTAAAGGGGAACTATGCCCATTTTCCATATTCATACATGCACCTCCTGTGGTCTAAAACACTCCAAAATTATTAGTTGATTTGAACAATTCTCTCCCAAAATCTAAGTGTGCTAAGAGTGCTAAAACGTTTGTGATGTCATCAAGTTTAAAGTCTGGAGCTGCTCCATAGACAATGAATTAGGAAAGATATAGATGACATTGAGAGCACCCAGGGGAATGTTCTGAGTGTATGTGTACATTTTCTGTTTCAGAACTGAGGACACTAGAGTAAAGCTCACTTGGGTACAAAAAAGAGAACAAACTGTCCACAAAATTGGTCTTTCATTCATGTAGCTCCAGACTTCATATAAGTTTGAGACTCAGGGCCTGTGTCCACACAGCATTTTTTCTCAGCAGTAGCGCTTTTTTTTTTTTTTTTTTTTTTTTTTTAGTTGTTCCCAGTGAGGAGAGAGCCTATGCAGCCGCCTAGAGAAAAAACAGCGCCTAACAAAGGTAGAGAAGATCATTTTTTGGAAGCAGATTGGCCAGCGGACACTGAATGTTGCTGCTGAGAGTTGTGCTTTTATCACCATTGGCTTTGTAAATTTGTTGTCAATTGTGTAGTCAACCCTCCATTAATGTAGCATCATGTTAGCTACCTAGCTCATGTTAGCGTCAAGATATTGTTGTCATAGAAACATACCCAGACACAGCGCATCATTTAAATAAAGAGCTGGGATGAAGTGCTTACCAGCACCTTGCCACCGCTTTTCTGCTGAAGAAAAATGCTATGTAGACACATGCCTTGGTTTAGCCATAACCTAGCATTAAGAGGGTCCATGTCATTGGTCCGACAGCCCATTGGTCCGACATCCCATGAGTCCGACAGTCCGCGGTGCTGAACGGCTCCCGGCGAGCGTATTTCTGCCTTGATGGTGCACCACGGCCGGCTCTGGGTCAGCTGGGAAAGGTTTGAGGCGGAGCAGGCTCACGGCTTATGTGTTTGCCACTTTGTTTTTCATTTTAACCCACACCATGATCTTTTCCTGACCCTAACCAAGTGGTTTTTGTGCCTAAACCTAACCAGACCTTAACCACAGGGCATCATGATGATTTTGGAACAATGGGACTTCGGAACAATGGGTTTAATATGGTCGGAACAATGGGATGTCGGACCAATGGGCAGTTCCCGCATTAAGATTGGAAACGAGGGAAACAGTCAACCACTCTCTCTCTATATAAGTTCAATAAGCTGTCCACTAACACCTTTGAATCTCACAAATTAACATTTTTTAAACTTTAGATGGAGCCAAGCTGGCTGTTCTACCCAGTTTTCAGTCTGTATGCTAAAATATGATAATCCTAGCTTCAGATAGGCTACTTAACACACACACATGAGAGCGATATTGATCTTCTCATCCCTCAGAGAGAGAGACAGTTTCTCCAAATGTCAATGTTCTTTAAAGTTTCTGTATGTGACATTTAGAGCATTAATGTACACGTTTTGGTCATGGACTTTCCACGTCCACATACAACATGCAAGGTACCCTGGGTGCGTTGGTTGTTGACGTTCTGGGACACTGTGTCAAGCTCTGCCTGTTGCATTGTCTTCTTTCAACATACACTTACATTTTCATGGGAAATTTTTCGTTTACATACAGTCTCTTTCAAAATAAACGCACTATGTTGGTACAACACCACAAATTGACTTTTTTCCTTCAACAACAAACACGTGGTTAGGTTTAGGAAAAAAAGAACAGGGTTTGGCCTTAGAATCTTATGGGACACAAACAACGCTCTCTCGGGTGAAAGTCAGTATTTGTTTGACCCATCCACGACCCTTCCCACCTGTCCCACTTGGACTTGCGCCGCCTTAACTTTTGTCCTTGTCCCGCCGCGTCTCCCCCTGATGCCGCCAGGCATCGTTTAACTATAACGGCAACCAGCCACGTATCATGCCGACTTAGGATGCCTTTTATCATTGGTTTCTGACGCCGAAGTCACTGCCCAAGCGCCAGATGTCGACGACTTCAGAGTGAGACTGGGCTCCTGATTCAGCCACCTCCATGTTGAGAACCGTGTGCAGACAACTTATATGCTGTGAATTTCGCAAGTATTTTTGAGATACTCAACCAATCACATAAATGGTTTTAGGGTGAACTGAATTGAATCACATTAGAGTGTAGAGTTCAAATTTTCCAGGACTACCACTACCAATTTAGATTGCTCAATTCAGACAAATCTGTTGATCAATCAGTCAGTAGTTATTCTAATGTCGAACAACTTTGAAAATAGCCGCCATTTTAACATTGCTTGTTTTGTTTGTCCAACAGTTCAAAATCCTAAACTGTTCAATTTACAGTTATCTATGACAGGCTCTATGTGATTTGATTTACCAAGATAGTTCTTTCATTTAAAAAAAAAAAAAAAAAGACCCAATAAACATAAAAAAAACAAGTGTGACTTTACAACAAGATGGCACACACTGTTGAATATTAGGCCACAATGTTTATTCAGTAGTGTTGTTTCAACTTATAGGTACAATACTGTCAGCTTTTGTAAGACTAAAAAAAAGTTACCATTACAGTCATCCATGCTCACAGAATGCCAGTCAACTCGTTTACACCCCTCCTTTGTGTACACACCCGCCACATGCTCACCTTGAGCAAGTACATTTCCAAATGGTAGGCACTTTGAAGGTTTAAAACATTTGTGAATATACATTTATATATATTTATATATCTTTTCATATACTAATAAGCAATTGGACTCAAAGGTCAGGTCTCTAATAAGAGAGAAAGAGAAAGAAAACTAAAAGAGTGAAGAAAAAGAGGAAACAACATGATGTGGCCGTGGTGGAGGAGGTCTGAGAGGAGGGCGGGAGTAGAAATACTGTGAGTCTTTGGGTTTTTCAGTATAGTTCAGTACCTTGCCGTGCTATGACATGAGCGGACAACAAAGAGGGGGAGAAGAGGATGGACAACAAAGGGGTCACAGACAGATTGGAAGAATATGAGGGATGGCGATGCAGAGGGATGAACAGCTTCATGTGGGTGTGACGGCATCTACTGTGTCTACTTCACGTTACTGTACAGCTGAAAAAGGCAACTTCACAAACCTGCCGGACAAAACACGTGCGTCTCTTCAGAGCAAGTTCATGTAGACGCAACATAAAAATTAAAAAAAGACAGTAACTTGTGGTCATGTGAGCGTAACCTTCATTTGATCTAGCTACGTGGCTATGTTGCAGCCTTATATTTCGTAAAACGCAGGTTTTCAACCTGGTAAACAACCTCATCTCTCAGCAGAAGCTTTTTGTAATGCCTGTGCTGACCACTAAAAAAACACAAGTAGCCCTCAACATGAGTGTCTTGTCAAAGACTATTCAGAACACAACACTACATTTTCCGTGCAGCCTTATTTATCAATCCCTCTGAGAGAAACTTGGTTTTCTAGAGGGAGGGTTTGGGTGTTGTTTGCTGCGGAGGTATGCACACTGCATGTGGGGATTTGGCCCTGGCCTGGTGTGTTTGTGTCCAAGCAGTAGCAGGCCTTCAGTGAGCAGATCTTTGGGCCTAAAGCGTCAACACTGGGACGGGGACAATAACAGCACGCTACACGGGTGGCTCCGTGCAGCTGAAAAAGAGTGAGTCTAGGGAGGTGGGGGTTGACAACTCAACTGGCCGTGCTCCAATCTGATTAAAAAGAAGGTGGCTGAGTGAGGGAGGTTAGGGTAAACATAGCAAGGGGGGAGGAGATATTAGGGTGAAAGGGTGCTAGCAGAGTTTGGGTGCAGTCACTAAACTCAGGGGACACATCGGGGAGCGAGGCGGTGGCTACGGGCCAAAAACACCACAAGCCACAGAGAAGAAACTTCACCCCACGTATACTCAAAGCTGCACGACAGCAGTGGGAAGCAAAAGCAGTGAATGTGCAATGTGAAAGAGAATGCCTTCAAATAGAAAAAAAGTTCAGCGAGACAAAAACAACAGAAGTGAGATTTGTGATTTTTCTTCGAGCCCTGACACACTTATTTTTATCTTTTAAAGACCTGTTCCTGGTATGTAAATAAAACGCTGTCGAAAAAAAGAAGACAAGGCTACACCAAGAAGAGAACAAACAAATAAACAAGACATGATGAAACGCTCACGGTTGACTAAAAAACTGATGTGAGAGCAAATAATAAACATTGTAACCTGAAGGGAGAACATTTACATTGACCGTTAACAGCGTTAATATGAAGACCAAAGAGCTTCATCAAAACTACAAAGGCATTTTTTTTTTAACATCAGAGAAAAGATAAATTAATGTAATACACCTTTAGAGATCAACAACAGACATGCTAGGACAAAATAAAAAGAAAAAAAATGAAAGCAGGATTGATACAGAATAATTATATTCAATTATTTCCACTTTTAAATTTTTTCCTTTACAAATAACATACTGCTACAGTTAAAAGTAGTCAGCGACTAGAAACAGCTCCTTTCGACAGAAGACTGATGCGATTAGTTTCCTCGTCTTTACAGATCCTGTTTTTTTATTATTTTTTTCAGCCTTTTCAAATAATACACAAAATGTTTAAATACACTGAGATTTGCCATAAAATGAGAAATGCTTGGTTTTCATTTTTTAAAAAAAGAAGAAAGTAAAAGGTCTTAATTACAATACTCTATGCAAAAGCTTTCCTTTATGCTATTTTTCCTTAATCAGCTTGAAAACGTTTTGTTGTTTCTTGTTGGGTTTGAACGGGTTTGCTGTCGTCTCGGACTGTGTTTCTGACAGTCGCTCGCGATCCTGCTGATCTGATGATGGGAGGGTTTTATGCATAAAACTCCTTGGTTGGGGCCTTCTGATAGGCTGCGCCGGAGGGTTTCCTCTCTCCCAAATCATAGCTGCCCTCGTCCTTCTTCCTCATGCGGTAGACCAGGAGGAGGATGAGGAAGATGGCGAACAGGAAGCCGATCACACCGCCTGCAATAACAGCTGGGAGAGGCAGAGACAGAAAAGAAAGGTAACCATCAGTGCTCAGAAAATCAGTGTCTACTGTGGAACATTATTTTCTACTTCCAAGACAAGGTGACATCGGCTAGTGACAGATTTCTTGAGGCAGGCTACTGGAGGTTTTTACATTACATAGCCTAAACTGCTACATGTAGCTACATGCTAACGTCAGAGAACCATGTAATTTTGGTTGCCAGTGTTGTTCATTTCTCCCAAAGTTTGGATCATATTCCTGCAGGAACATGTGCAGCTGTGTTTAGAAGCTTTTAATGGGGATTTTTCATGGTAGAAAGTGCAGCTTTACTTCATTACAGTCATTCCCCAGCAGCAATGACGATGCAGAGACACTAAGATACAGAAGTCCCTGAAACACCGACCAGTCAGAGCAGACTGGGCTTTTTCGGTAGGGGGTGAATACATGTGTATTCAGGTGGACAGTATGAGGAAAATTAAGGTTTTTGAACATGAACGCATGTAAATATGTTTTAGCAGAAGCCCAAAATACAAGTATGAAGCTGAAAATTAGCATAATAGGTCCTCTTTAATCTTGTCTTGAAGAAAGCCCCTCTCATGAACTGAGCTGCTTCTTCTAAAATAAACCGAACCTTGTGTAATCAATTACAACACAGTTTATTTTAGCAGCTGTATCAGCTATTGTTGCAACGAATTTCAATATCACAATGTACTTCACCAGCAAATGATCAAAACTGAGGTCTTAAATGTGGTGAGACCAAGTGGCACTTGTCTCAGCTGAATGTTATAATCAATGCAATTGCTTCATGTCAATGGAAAAAACCCACAATCTGTCTCAAGAGATTCAAACTCAATCATTTTCTGAGGTTCATTTCACTTCTCCTAATGCCTGTTGGTGAGTTTAAAAGTTTGTGTTACGTTTAGGGGGTATTAGGACTCCGATCCTTGATTGGTACACAAAGCTGTGTTGTCCCTAATGGCGTTTGATTCGACACGGTCTGTATTCCAATCACTGAGTGCCGACTGAGGCTTTAGAGGAAAAAGCTGATGGCACTGGTTCCACTGCTTAACAGTCGGGCAAATAAATCCAATGGGGACAAGCAAACAAACAACAACAGTCCAGCGTGGCTTGAACTAAATCCTGTTTCTGCTCCTAAACTGGCTGATAAATCTCATCGGAAGACGGATATATTGTCAGCAAACACAAAAAGTCCTTTGCTTCTGAGGGGTTCGTCTGGTTGGTTAGGAATGGAATCTTATTTGTAGCAGATTTTATTTGTATTTATTTATTTGTATTAATTACTATTTGTATTTGGGCAGATTAATAATTTAGTGGCCTTATGTTATCAATACAATACCTCAGCAAGCACTACAGTACAGCATATATAAATGCATACGTTACAAAAGTAGCAGATACAGAATAAAAGCAGTGTCATGGATGAGGCAGTGTGATTACTCATGGTTGCAAGTTTGGTTTGCTTTAAGCCATCTGGTTTCAAACAGCTTTGTACATTCACTTGTTTAATGTGATTTGTCATTTTTGGAGTGAGTCTTTGAGATTTCACTTTCTTTCTCATCAGTCACGTCACCATCTGCTGGCAAATTAACTTGAGTGATTCTACAGTAGAGTGTTATAAGTCTTTTAGTTTGGTAAATTAAGGCGTGTGTAGAAAGAGAGTGGAGGGGCAGCACTGATGTCACACAGGTGTGACTTGTTCTTGGTCACTGATTCAACACACCTGGGGGGACACCGGAAGAGCCTTGGATAACATGTTGAGTTGCGCCATGACAGTCCTGTGAGGGTGAGCTGTTTGATTTGTTGTTTCGGACTCTGGTTATGGTTACTGGTTATGTGACCATACCTGACAAATGTCTCTGTTAGACTGAAACGCTGATCAGTTTAAGTCAATTTGTAGGGAGCTGTCAGTGCAGTTTTTGATCCAGCACCTGTATATGTTTTTGGAATGTGTGTAGCATACACGAAGTTATTAAACTACCATACTACAGGCCACAGACAGGCCAAAAATATCTGCCCAGGCTGTAATAAAGGAATTCTTCACCTCCCAAATAATCATTTGTATATAAGTTATTCACCCAGTTTTATGTTGAATTCATGAAAAAAAAAACTCTTCCTGCACTTTTAAGTTTTAAAGGGTTAGTTCAAATTCACCGATGCTACACAGTAACACAAACAAACTCACAGACTGAGGCAGCGGTAGACAAACAGCTCCGTGTTCAGCTAGATAAAATTACTGTTTTTGTCAATGGAGTCTGGCTTCAAAGTAGCACTGAGTACCATTCACATCTGAACCGATACTGGTACGGGTTGAGATACCTCTAATTTGGTACTGGTGCCCAATGGTACCTTTTTGCTACTTTCTTCTGTCTCTGTCTGTCTGCTTGTATGCATATGTGTGTCTGCTCTTCTAGCAGTGCTAGAAAAGACCAGATGCCGAAATACTTGTGGAAGATCGGTGTTGCAGTGCTAGTTTTGGCTCGGTAGGAAACCTACAGAGCGGCCTACGGAGCAACCAATGAGTTCTGTGGTAGGCCTCGGGCGCTTTTGCCCCCTGTCTGAAGTTTAACCTGATGGCTCCTTGCTTCCAGGCTTTGGAGCAGCTTCGTGGCACTTCCACCTCTTGTCTTAACCCACATTCTCACTCAGATGCTCACTCAGATACCGACATTTGGCATGATTGACGTTGTTACTTGGTTATGACGACGTTATTCTGTGTATACCCTTAAAAGCGCAGAGTTAAGTACCCAACCCTACTTTGAAGAGAGCATAGATAAGCTAGATAGATAACTTTCACTTTCAGTTCAGTTTTAAATAGTAAGGTTTGAGCAAAAATGCACGTGTCTGGGAAGAACTGCACATAAGACTGGATAAATGAGACTTGGATTATACTGCACGAGTTGTGTGAGAGTTTGTAAATGGATGTTTTGATATAGTTTTGCTGTTGCTACATGTGGTCAACTATGACGTCAGTTCAAAAAGAATTTTGTTTGCATGTGAGAAAAGCAAAGCGTTCCTCACAAATTCAACGTTGCACGGCATGAGTAACTCATACAGATGGTGATTTGAGGGGTGACGTACAGTACAGGCCAAAAGTTTGGACACACCTTCTCATTCAATGCGTTTTCTTTAAGTTCATGACTATTTACATTGTAGATTCTCACTGAAGGCATCAAAACTATGAATGAACACATGTGGAGTTATGTACTTAACAAAAAAAGGTGAAATAACTGAAAACATGTTTTATATTCTAGTTTCTTCAAAATAGCCACCCTTTGCTCTGATTACTGCTTTGCACACTCTTGGCATTCTCTCCATGAGCTTCAAGAGGTAGTCACCTGAAATGGTTTTCCAACAGTCTTGAAGGAGTTCCCAGAGGTGTTTAGCACTTGTTGGCCCCTTTGCCTTCACTCTGCGGTCCAGCTCACCCCAAACCATCTCGATTGGGTTCAGATCCGGTGACTGTGGAGGCCAGGTCATCTGCCGCAGCACTCCATCACTCTCCTTCTTGGTCAAATAGCCCTTACACAGCCTGGAGGTGTGTTTGGGGTCATTGTCCTGTTGAAAAATAAATGATCGTCCAACTAAACGCAAACCGGATGGGATGGCATGTCGCTGCAGGATGCTGTGGTAGCCATGCTGGTTCAGTGTGCCTTCAATTTTGAATAAATCCCCAACAGTGTCACCAGCAAAACACCCCCACACCATCACACCTCCTCCTCCATGCTTCACAGTGGGAACCAGGCATGTGGAATCCATCCGTTCAACCTTTTCTGCGTCTCACAAAGACACGGCGGTTGGAACCAAAGATCTCAAATTTGGACTCATCAGACCAAAGCACAGATTTCCACTGGTCTAATGTCCATTCCTTGTGTTTCTTGGCCCAAACAAATCTCTTCTGCTTGTTGCCTCTCCTTAGCAGTGGTTTCCTAGCAGCTATTTGACCATGAAGGCCTGATTTGCGCAGTCTCCTCTTAACAGTTGTTCTAGAGATGGGTCTGCTGCTAGAACTCTGTGTGGCATTCATCTGGTCTCTGATCTGAGCTGCTGTTAACTTGCGATTTCTGAGGCTGGTGACTCGGTTGAACTTATCCTCAGAAGCAGAGGTGACTCTTGGTCTTCCTTTCCTGGGTCGGTCCTCATGTGTGCCAGTTTCGTTGTAGCGCTTGATGGTTTTTGGGACTCCACTTGGGGACACATTTAAAGTTTTTGCAATTTTCCGGACTGACTGACCTTCATTTCTTAAAGTAATGATGGCCACTCGTTTTTCTTTAGTTAGCTGATTGGTTCTTGCCATAATATGAATTTTAACAGTTGTCCAATAGGGTTGTCGGCTGTGTATTAACCTGACTTCTGCACAACACAACTGATGGTCCCAACCCCATCGATAAAGCAAGAAATTCCACTAATTAACCCTGATAAGGCACACCTGTGAAGTGGAAACCATTTCAGGTGACTACCTCTTGAAGCTCATGGAGAGAATGCCAAGAGTGTGCAAAGCAGTAATCAGAGCAAAGGGTGGCTATTTTGAAGAAACTAGAATATAAAACATGTTTTCAGTTATTTCACCTGTTTTTGTTAAGTACATAACTCCACATGTGTTCATTCATAGTTTTGATGCCTTCAGTGAGAATCTACAATGTAAATAGTCATGAAAATAAAGAAAACGCATTGAATGAGAAGGTGTGTCCAAACTTTTGGCCTGTACTGTATTCCTTTAAGAAGCCCCACCCCCCCCCCACCCCCCGTCTGTCCAGCTTTGACCCTGACTCTCCTCGCTACTGCTCCTAACTCGCCGCATGGCCTTATTTCACTCTCCCTCACAATTATGCTGCTATGTGCTTCTTTATAGCTTCCTAATCTGTTTAGGGTCTCTCCTGGTGCTATCTGCCCTCTGCTCCACTTAAGGTTTCCACATGTTGACTGTCACAGCCCCATGGGTAACGATCCTGGCACACAACCAGCTGCCAAGCTTCGAGAAGCGATAACGCACTGCGGAACGAATAAATGAAAATTAGATTATGGGCAATTATTTTTATAGAAGTCATACGGGAGATGAAGAGTGATGGTTATAATTTAGAAGAAGGGTAAAGAGAGTGAGGTAGGGAAGGCAAGAAGGGAGAGGTGAGCGGTGACCCAGGTATTTAGACTCTTTTTTTTTCTGTCACAATCCAAGAACAATATGCAAAAGACGAAATGAGACTATCAATAGGAGAGACATGTGAGCTGAGTTCTCATCTAACCGATGCTGTCCTGATTTGTCCTTGTTGATGCTGTTCCTGCATATTGCCAACACCAGATGGATATCACAACAAAGTAAAAGTGAGGTGCCAATCAATGTTTGCCTGAGACACGTAGGGAAAGAGAGACAGCATCAGAGAGCACAGTGATTTCGAGTCAGATAATTTCCTTTCCAGCCTCTTTGATGTATTCAAAGCGACACGCATACACACTTGAAACACCCACAATGCTGTGAACTCTACAAGGTCCCACGGAGGGAAGCAGATGGAGTTTATTAAAAATAATTATTTTGAGAAGCAGATTAGGTGGGAGACATATGGGAAAATATTTCCTGGATTTTTCAAGACTAAGATGTTTACCAGAAATATGCTGATATGTAATGTATAAGAATTTGAGAAACATTAAGACAGCAAATTAAATAACGATCCCAAAATGCATCAAAGACTTTACTGGTGGAGAATAAAACTAAAAGGATACTTTCATTATGGGCTGAAATATTAAAGGAACATTTTTAATGCTTTCTTGTTAAGAGTTGAGGCCTGTCAATATTTTGCATCAAAACTTTTCATACTGGCAGTGATGTAAATTTGCAACAACGGGATCCCATTGACCCAGAGCAGCATCTGGCCGTCTGTCTTAGGTAAGTAGTTGTACAGTCTAAGCTACTGTGAGCAATTTTATTGAATTTCCTTTTAGCTAATTGCTCTGGGTGAATTTGAGTTTTCTTTGGCATAAACTGTGCTTTTATTGTGAAAAGTAAGAACTGAAGGAGTGGATCTGGTATGCGCTGCCTTTGTCAAGCTTGGAAGTTTGCCATCCTGGTTCAGACTACAGCTGGGCTGTCTCTAATACCAGCGCTGGGGCTTCAGAGCTTCAGTTGTAAATGCCCATGAATATTTGAACTTCAACGAGACGCGACTGTCCTGGTCTCAGGTTGGTATGACTTAGCGTTGCTGTGTTTGTTCGAGAGAGTAATAGAGAGGAGAAGGAGAAGGTGGAACGTGGACTATTGTACACAATGTTTCTTTAAGTTGTTGCTTTCCTTCCAGTTTCATTTTCATTAGCTCTTTCATTCGCACTTTCCTTTCATTTTCCTCCACAAGAAAAGACAGAACAAAAAAACATAGCATTCAAACACTTGGACGTTGATGACCATGGCAATGATTAAAGCTTCGAAGCATTTGGGTCAGCCCTTAACTACAGAGCCTCTGTGTTGCTGTTTCATAATCCTCACATAATAGCAGGAGGAACCAGCTAGCCTGGCTTTGTCCAAGAGTAAAAGCATTCACCTAGCAGCTCCTCTAAAGCTCACTAAATAACAACTTATACCTCAGCTACATACCTGCGTCCAGTCTTGGAACTAAGCTCAACTAATCGACTGCTGACGGTAGCTTCATGTGTGGCCTCCCACACAAACAGTGATGCCAGTCTTCTCATTTAACTATCACATTGAACATTTCTTTTAAGACAGCCCTTAATGTATCTGCATTCAGCTTCACAGCAAACTGAGTATTGTCTCTTATGGAAAAGCTGCTGTATCGTCCCACCAATGGCCAGATGGTTTTAAATAATTAATAACACAAACTGGAGTCAAATTGATCGTACATATATCTTTCTCTATTGAAGTCTCGTATGTGGTTCGATGTCTGTTGCAGCACATACCTGCCAGCACCTCTGTCCTCTGGAAGAGGTTTTCAGTGCGGACCTCAATGGCCTCCTGGGGCGATCCGGGAGCACTAGTCGTACTTGTCATCTGATTCCTCTGCATGTCCTCTGTAACTGGCACTGGTGCCTGAATGAGAAGATGAAAAACAGGAGGGTTAGAGAAGAGACTAGGCTGCGTTATTGAAAGCTGGCTTTCACTTTCTGTTCTCTTGATATTCCTTATCTGTGTGTTAAGAGGACTTTGTTTAATTTAGATGTTATGGCATAATCCCTCAACTCCTGGTATGATCACAACTGTTAATATTCAATAAATAGTTTGACATTTTAGGAATTATACTCTGTTCATTTTTTTGCTGAGAGTTGTATAGGAGATTGATAACCACTCTTATGTCTAGGTAACCAAATCTGCCTACCTAACAGCACCTCTAAAACACACTTAAATTATATATAATTTGTTTAATCTGTACAAAAACTGATGTTTAAAAATGACAGTGATTCTGATGCTGGGTTCTTGTCGTCACCATGAGGTTATGAGGCAACCAGCAGAGACTCGAGGAAGTCTCTGTGCTGGGGCCAAGAAATAATCCCAGAACAGATAAGACAAAAACAACCAAGATATAAGGTGTTAATTAATGAGCTTGTGTTGGTCGGTGGATTTTGACAGAGCCAGGCCTACTGTTCCTCCATTTCCAGTCTTTATGCTAAGCTAAGATAAACAACCGCTGCCTCTAGCTCCATACTGAACATACAAACATGACAAGTTTCAATCTTCTAATCTTGGCAAGAAAGCAAATACATGTATTACAAAAAAATGTTTTACAATTCCTTTAAAGAAAATGAAGTGGCGGTTTAAACGGTCCACTTAGTATGGAGGTCTAGTCAAAGCCGGAGAATGGGGACCAAAATTGAACTTGGCCAGTGAAACCTATGGGGGCTGGCCAGATACAAAATCCAGAATGCCCAAAAGACTGGTACAGTGCTCCAAAAAGTAGGCAATGACATCAGAGCCAGTGACCTGAGGGTTTTTTTTAGGAGTCTAGGAAAAGAAGTATCTGGAATGGATCTGGGCCCATGTATCCTGTGCTTTTTTCAATAACACTAGAGAAGGATGCAAAGGAGCAAAATGGACCTGGTCCAGTGCATTTGGCTAAGGGAGTAGTGACAGAGGCAAGAGTGGGGGAAATGGAACTGAGCCAGGTAGGCTTGGCTTAGTGGGTTGAGACCTTGACAACTAATCCTGAACAGATGTAGTATCCAGTGCAGTACAGTAAGAGTGCATCCCACTGAAGTGAGATCTAGGATGGTTCCAGAATATGTGATTATGTCCGAGAGAGGTGTAATCCTCCATAATTTGCAATGGAGCGAAAACATTGAGAATTGACGTGAGCACTTGATCTTTATCCTGAACGCACCCTCACGGCTCCTGGTATTACAGGGGATTTGATGCCACACTAGGTCAGCTAAAGGGAAACTGAGGTACTGTGTCCCTTTCTGTCGAGTCAGGAGAGTTAAAATGAGGACTTTAAATGAAAATCTATCACTTCAATTTCAAACAGTCAAAACTTTCTGGTATCACATCTACATCATTGTAGTTTAGGCCCCAATCAGACAGAGTGTGCTTTAGCAGCCTGGGGTGGCTTTTTGTAATTGTTTTCAATGAGAGAGAAGCATTTTGCTTACTGCTTTTGTGTTGCTGAGCGCATCACATTTTCCGCTCTCTGTGCCTCACATCTTTGCAGGAGCACCCTGAACACATCAAGCTGAAAAACCCTCAACTCAGAGCAGCAAAAGAACCCAACATCATTGGTGTTTTTTGCCATTGTTCAATCCGATCAATGGAGAGACGGGCCTTCTGTGATGGCGATAACAAGGTGTAGTGTAAAGTGTTAAGCTGATGTAAGATCACTTTCATGGTCAACCAACTCGACAAGCTCATATGTGAACAATCTGTAGCCTCCACAATTATCTAACGTGTCACCAACTGTAATCAGGTCTGATGATTGACAGCAGATTGTCAAACTGTCTCCAACTCATCCTAAAATAAGACTTGAACCAGCTGGTGCTCCATGTGGTTTCTCCTCTTTTTGAGGGTCTCAAGTACCCACATGGATCTCTGTTTCCCTGTGTCCAGTCCCCAAGTGCCCCTGCCTGTTAATTTTTCATGCAGACTTTAAGGCACAGAGCTGTGAGTTTACTTCACAGCAAAATAGAGTGCTCCAGGAATGAGTCCTAAAACCCAGAAATGAGTTCGCATTTGAGCACTCCCAGTTCCTTTGTTTTAAAGTCAGTGGGTATTTTGACTGTGATTTTTGGTTAGATGCCTGAAAAAGGTGTGTGGTTAACACAAACTTAAGAGACTTTCAAGTTTTGTTCTACAACATAAAATCCATTAGTAAACACCCCACTCGTGCGGTGGCGATGTTAAGTTATGTGACTGTGGTGTAGTTCGTTTATAGCCTAACATTAGCGTTATACTTCTGGCAGTTGCATTAAGGCTTTAAAAATCATTAAAATGGTGTTCATCTGTGAAGATTATCTTGCTGAGTGTGTGTAAGTATCATATATGTTTGCCACAGAGCTTAGTTTCTGAAATAATCCAAAATCCAGTGGAAAAATTCCATAGGCTTTTTGACGAGGGAACCAGGGCGACATTGACTTGCGCTGGCCAAAACACGTCATCCCTGAAGCACTCTATAGCGGTTAAACTAAAGACAGTTGATTTGGTGGTTGACTATCAACAGTGAAAAAAGACACAGCAAGATGGAAAAAGCGCTCTGTCTGATCTGGGCAGGCTTCGACAAAAAAAACAAACAAAAAAAAACCCAATGCATTGTGCCTTCTATTTTGCAACACTGTCCCCATTATGTCCAGTGCATTTCTTGGTCACAGTTGTTCGAAAATATAAACGCATCTAAGGGAACATTATCAAAAATGTTTGATATATGGGTTGTGTGAAAAAAAATTATATCGGTCATTATGTCAGTAGCAGATTATTTAAGATCAATAGTATCATCCTCCAAAATCCAGCATCAGTCGGGCTTCGCTTCTTACCTCTGTTCTGAATGGTTTCCTGGGTGTGCTGTCTCTGGCCTTTTCTCTGACCGTGGCTGTCTCCACCCTGGGGGTGAAATCTTTGGTGGAGTCCTGGGTGGGTTCTGCTGCATTGGGCTCGATATAAACCATACTGACAGTCACTGTTTCCTCCACCACCTCTTCACCTCCACCTGTGAGAAAGAGGGTGACAGGTAAATAATGTTTCTCCATTGATGGGCAGAGTGTGAAATGTCTTATGTGTGCTCAGTTAAGTATTACGGTATGTGTAGGGACAATGCCTCACTGAATGTAAAAATGCAGTTAAAATGTAAAATGTTGGCAAAATATGGGCATGCATGTTATCAATATTTTATGCCCACAGTCATATAGTTTGTCTCACTTAACTTCACGCTCTGTGGATTTAATTTTAATGCATTATTTACAGTCTGAATCTCCTACAGAATACAGAGTGTCAGAGCCGAGTAATAGGGTTTATATACAGTATTGGAAGGGCTATTGATCACAGGCCTGTCTCCCTTTACCTAGCCCGACCTTCTCTCACTGCAGTTATACAACTCTCTCACAAAAGAAGAGTTACTTCTGACCAGTGAATGAGGGGTTGTAAAGGTGCTTAAAGCAAGTAGAGTGAGGAACTAATAAAAAAAGACATGTAAAATTTGCACTCTTGCCCACGGCAGTCTGGCTGACAAGGCAATCTCAATTCAAATCAAGTGAGAGAAAGAAAGAGGTGGTGAAGAAAAAGACTAGACAAAGGGAAGAAGAGAAAGGAGGGAGATAAAGAGAGAGGAGGGAGCAGGCGGAACTTTAGTCTGCTGGTGAGAGACAGAGAATCTTGGTGGTCACAAAACTTACCTGCAGCAGACTTGAAAATTAATGTCATCATGCCTTTGGGTAATTGCCTGCTGAGCTTGCAAGTGTGTGCGTGTCTTCACCCAAGCCTGTGAGTGAGAGTGTGTAAATGTGTCTTACCTGAGCCAGACCCTGAGTTAAAGTCATCATCATCTTCAGGGTAGTATCCTCCTGAGCCTGTGTCATCCAGGTACAAGTCATCCGCCTGAGAGGAAGTCTTGGCTGCGTCTGCTATCTGCAAAACAACAAGATAACAAGATTTTGAGGGCTCGTGTCGGTTTTATTACACATCTATTTATAGTAGTGCATGTGAAAGATTTAATTCTGCACCACATTACATCAACAAAGATAAGACCTTGGTTATTTCCACGTTGACTTTTTCAGTATTCCACCACCGACGGCTAAATATGAATCAGAAAGTCTAGTGGATAAGTTTTTATTTTGGCTTTTAAATCATTTATCACAACCTCTCTGCTTTGAGACCAGCACTTCACTCGGTGATTATTCCTTTAATTGGCAAACATAAAATCCTCTTGGGTAGCATTACTAAGCTCATATCATTAGTACATTTCAAATAGCATGAATCTTTGCTAAATTTGCCATTCTGAAACTGAGACCAAATAACAATCTGTCTCCTGGTGTTTGCTACAGAGTAAGAATTAGTGCACAGAGCAGACACCAATTTTCAGCTGAGTGTATGCTTAAGAGATGGCTAGTATCAACAGATCAGTCTGTGTTTTACATCTGAGCTACAGGAGCTTCCTCCAAACAAGACAAAGTGTTGACAGCTTTGATAGCGGCTCTGTAAGACTGGACGCAGGGTTTCCACACCTTCTGAAAACATCAAATTCAAGATCTTTTCAAGGGCTATCCAGGCCCGATTACCTCAAATTCAAGGACCCAACACGGCATAGTTTGAGACAGGGCTCAAGGTTAATTGCTGTTATAACACTGAGAATTTTTATAATGAGAAGTAGTGGTTTTTACAGAAGCTCACAGACAATTAAAAAGAGAGAAGTTTGAATGTGTGAACACTTCTTAATTAGGCTGTGAAGTTGGTGGCAGGTGGCTGATGAAACAATAATGCAACTGCAGGTGACACACGCATCTACAGATATAGAAAGATATTAGTAGTCCTTTCAGAAATTCATTGTGTACCCTACAGCAAATGTCTGATAAATAAACAGACAACTATAATACCACCGACAACAACACCACCAAAAACCCAAACAACAAAAGGCACCTCTTCAATATTATAGACTTTATACCCACTACATATCATGCAGACAGCAGAACATAGCCTATGTCTACTTATCCATTTTCAAAAACTTTAAAGGCCTTGGTTTTTTCCCCCTCAAATTCACAACTGTTCAAGGATTTCAAGAACCCGTGGGATGACTGGCAGTGCTTTGAGCAAAATGCTAACTTTGTATGCTCACAATAACAATGGTACAATGCTTAGCAGGTATAACGTTAACCATGTCCACAGTGCTAGTTTAGCATATTAGCATGATGATGCTTGCTAATTACCAGTAAACCAAGGTACAGGTGAAGCTGATAGGAATTAGTTATTTGGTCAAAATGCATAACAGGAAATGCGATGCTACCAAGCAAACCAATCACAGTAGTTGCAGTCTGCATTGCCACAATGTGTTGTGACATTTCTGGAGAGGTGCATGTCAGACTACGGCATAGGTTACACATCTCCAACATACCTACAGTATACCTACACTGTAGATGCAACACAGGAGTATAAATGAGTATCAAGTGTGATCTTTGACTTGCTTGTGGCGCTGGAGGAATAGTCAGGGGTTCACCAAAGTCATTAGGATTTATCCTCTGGGAACCATGAAAGACTGTATGAACTTTCCTGGCAATGCACCCAATAGGTGTTGAGATTTTTCAGTCTGGACCAAAGCTGTGAGAAGGCCAAAAGAAAAACATTACCACCCCCCGAGTCGCATTGCTAGAGTGACTAAAACCACGTCACCACTTCATGACTTAAATGAAGCACAGGTGACTGTCCAATCACAATGTGTAGCCCCTCCCACAGCATCATCGTCTTGACAACAAGCCTGAGCGGTGGGAATGTTTGTGTTCCGGCTTAATGGAGTGATTGGCTGAAAAGACCACAGTTTAACAGAGCCTGTTTGTTTAAAAAGCACCTCCTCACACGGTGTGCGAGCTGAGATTTTAACGAGAAATAAGATAAGAAAATGGAGTTTTCACTTTAAGTGGCTTCCAGGGCGTGATGTATGTTTGACAACTTAATATTACAGCTGTCATACAGCGTGTGTGTTTGGTAAACGTTACTATTTATATGTTGTGTTGAGTGTGTGTGACTGGAATAGCTATAAACGCATCCATGGCAACATCTATTCAACTCCTTTTCACCAATCTGTGGTCAGCTGTGCTTCCCCCTCTATACTGATAGTCCCGCTTTAGAGAAAAAGAGTACAAAGGAGAGACCCCACAATATATCATCCCTGTGTGTGTGTATGTGTGTCTGACTGTGTGTCTGTGTGTGTTGCACCCATTAAGCCGGTTGCTACTGTTCCAGGTCTGCTGCACTGATAAACCCTGGGCTGAATGAAGTGGGATTGGAGGAAATAATCAATTGGTTTGACAGGAAGTAAGTATTTTTTTTTTTTCTTTCTTAACAGCAAAGAATAGGCATGCTGTGAAAAAGTTACGGGTGAAAAGAGAACTTGACAAATATTTTGTGTTGGGCATTCTTTGTTTGGACAGGGAAGTGCGGCTGCAACTGTCTAGTTCATTTTCAAGTCTGTGAATGATGTAAAATGTCTGTGGGTTTCGGCATTCCCATTTCCTGTGACTGCAATTTAAAATTCCAATCACAGTTTCCCAAAAGAGCATCTTTAGATTGCTTGTTTTGTCTGACGGGCAGTCCAACACCCACATATATTCAGTTTATGGATATATAAAACCCATAAAAGCAGCAAAACCTCACATTTGAGAAGCTGGAACAAGCAAGTTTTTGGGCAATTTTGCTTGATAAATGACTTCAATAATGGATTGATTATACGAGTTGTTGCAGATTAGATTTCTGTTCAATCACTTGATGAAGCAACAAATCATTTTAGCACTAAAAGCCAGTGAGCAGAAAGAAATTCCGTCTTTCAGTTAACATCCCTGCTGCATCTCAGCATTTCCAATTACACTTTGTATTCTACTGTGAGTGTGTTCAGCAATGCTTTTAAGTCATTGTATGTGCATATGTGTGTTTGTGCGGAGTAATGAAAGAGAGGTCTGGCACTCTCCATAACAAAGAGGCAGGGAGTACACACAACTAACAACAGTGTGAAAGAGCAAAAAGAAAGACAGAGGCGAGATGAAACAGGACAATATCTCCATCTCTCCTCTCTCCTTTGGCTCTGACTTCTGGAAGAAAGGCCTTTCACCACTGAGCCGCCTGATCAAAGAGAGAATTTGTTCAAAGCAACTTTATCTTAACCTTTCTTGCCTTCTTCTCCTCTAAACACAACCTCCCTCCCCTTTACTGCAACAGCCTGGCAAACCAATTCACCAGTCCACGCGCTCCACAGGACTTTTTGCATTGCTGATATGAGCACAATGGACCAAAAGGAGGCAGGCCACAGATCAAATGGTCACAAAGGGCACTAATGAGATAGAGGCCACACACACACACACACGCACACGCACATGCATGAGTGGACATGTTTTACAAACGTATGCAAACATTCACTGATTCACTGATTATACATACATTAGAGTGAGCAATTGAGCATATAACATGACACCACATGCATGGAGAGAAGAAATGCATAAAGAGCTTAAGCATTAACAATGGAGCTGTGACGCCCCTCCGGCCTTTAAACACGGATTTCAAAGATATTATAATTTAAATTAAAACACTGTCACCTGACTTGTTAAATGAATAAATGGATGATATGCATAGTGCCGCACAAGCAGGTGGCTAATTATGGCTTTATATTACTTCCTTTATAGTATATAAGGGCTATATTTAACGATTAATTTCATTTTCAATTAATATCAGTTATTTTTCTGATTGCTCAGCCAATCATGTAGTGTATAAATTGTAGACAATGGCACTGTCGTAAAGGGATAGTTTGTATTTTTTTTTTTAAAGTGGGGTTGTATAAGGTACTTACCTATATTAAGTCTATTATATACAGTAGACATTAGTCGGTTCACTCCCAGTTTGGAGAAGCAGGCTGGATTACCACCATAAGTAATGTACCTCTGTGGACGGAGACAGCAGCAAAACCTGCCACCTAATAAGTCTCACCTAAAAAAATCAACATCAGTTTAAATGTACGTTGTATTTAGAATATTTTCAGAGCTCTACCTTGCTGTCAGACAGCGATTTCTGTTATATTTGGCTCTTCTCTTTTACTCCGGTACAGGTAGCTGAGGACCCAGACCCAGGGTGAATCTGAGTAAGATGGAGCCAGCTACCCTGGGGAAAAGACGCTTTGTTCAGTCAGGCTCCTAGATTACGTTATCTTCTGCCTTCTGCTTAGAGATGGGGACTTTCATTTGATATCTAGTGTCAGCAAAACCACCATAAGTGTAGTTTGTCTGCAGTAGCTCAAATGGCTTACTTAGCTTGTTTCCTATGTTACGTGAATGTTACTGTTACTCTACATGTCCTTTCAAACTCTCAAACACTCAAACTCTATTGAATAAAGGAGTGAATTGTTGGGTTTCTATTGAACAGCTAAATCTGATTTGCTTGATGTAAGTTGAGCCCTACTAATATTACTGCTTCTGTCAATGGAGTCTAGTGGCTGTGATGAGAGCATAGATGGGGAACTGAAGTCCTTAATGGCTTTCCTGTCGGAGAGGACTGTGACAGAAAGGTAAAGTGGTGAAAATTTTCTCAATATAGCATGCACTTAAACCACTATTGATTTTTTTTTTAAGGGGACTTTTTTAGGAGGCTGCCCCCATCCACAGCGGCATATTGCTTTGCTTCTGTGTCAGTACTCAATACTGTCTGCTTCTCCCAACTAGGGGCCTGCCGACTGATGTCTACTTTAAAATATCTTGTTTTGTGCAAAACCCAAAGATATCCAGTTACTATCATAGATTACAAACAAAGCCACAAAACATTCTGTCGTAAAAGAAACAAAATCCACCCACCAGCACCTCTAAAGTTTAAACCTTAGAAGAAATGACAAGTTTGGCCTTTCAGTTAGTGAGCTTTAGAGGTGCTAGTGGGTGGATTTTGTTAGCCCTGGAGAGAGCTAAGCTAACCGGCCTGATTCTGTTTACCACAGAGACATGAGAGTGGTATCAATGTTATTATCTAATTTTCAGCAAGAATGGGAATACAAGTGTTTCCCCCAATGTTGGACTTTTCCCTTTAACAATGACAATGAGGGCAATCCCCACTGAGCATAATGCTACCTTTCAGATGAGCACTGAGGTACACAGGTGTTCAGAGGCCGTGTTTATTTCAGACTTGAAGTCCGCCGACTCCTCTGTGATCGTCACGTTACCACACTTTAAACAAAGCGTTTGGATTAGAGAGGTTCAACTGTACGAGCTATGCTGCAACACCAAATCAGCGCAGATCTGACAGGAGGAAATGGTCTGTTTGACCTTGATAAACTTCACTAACTTTATCTCACTCACACGGACACACAGAATCTAGCAAGCACATGTGTACACAGTATAAAACTCGATAATGTGGACTTTCTATCACTTACAAACAGGCGTGTGCTCAGACACAGCAGACCCCGATAAACTTTTCCCTCTTTATCAGTCTGGTGACATTTACAGGTAGTCTCTGCTTTCAGCTCTTATCACAGACTCTGAGCTGAACCAGACATCAATCCACCAACAAGTAAAGCAGAGCGGATGCCGGAAACCAGTTGGCTGACAGATG
Organism: Epinephelus lanceolatus; assembly: GCF_041903045.1. Taxonomy (NCBI): domain Eukaryota; kingdom Metazoa; phylum Chordata; class Actinopteri; order Perciformes; family Serranidae; genus Epinephelus; species Epinephelus lanceolatus. The sequence continues at coordinate 26,133,749 of NC_135749.1, forward strand.
CAGCCTTGCAGAAGTCCCAAGTTTACTTCACTACGGCTGCTGTAGTCTAAGTAGCAATTATTTGAAAAAATCCTGCAGCGTTACTTGTGGAACAGATTCGGGGCAGGAATCTTATAAAATAGATCCAGTTGGATATATCTAATTTAGCAATTGTTTTTTTTTTGCTATGAGTGTTAGATTTACCAGGATGGAGAACAATTTCTGAATCCCATCTATTAAACAGAAAAAGTCTATCGACTCTGCCCTCTTAAGAAACCATAACAGCTGCTCTTTCCCTCACTTTCTCCGTCCTCAGTCACTAAACCTAAAAGCTAATGTGATATTAAAGTTTTGTGAACCAGCGAAAATAAAAACTTTAAGACCTGCAGTAACTTAATATTGAATCTTAAGTAGTAAAGCATTTTTTTATAGCAGCCAACAACAATGTAATATAAGTACTGTAGTGAAGGGGGGCTTTCTGAAGACTCAGAGTTGCTGTATTGATAGTAAGCTTAACCATTGTTATAGATGATGAAGAAGGTGTGCTGCTACGTCTGCAAGTACAGTTTGTTATAATCAAATTATCATATGCTCTAATTTTTGGGAAAAATACGTGGGTCTCCTCCCTCCACAGAGAAATCAATAACAGTTTACTTATTTTCACTGGTTGGCCTCCATCTTAAATCATCTGAACCCCACACTGCAGACAGACTTACAAATACAATCGTGGGGAATTATACGCATCCTAAATGAGGCTTAAATTTCCACCAGTCCTGCTTTGACAATTGTCATTCAAGCCATACACATTGCAGTAAGCTGGGGAAAAAACCACAGAAGGCCATGCTTCAGAGAGAAGAGGCCTTGGAACTACAGCAGAGGTGGGGGGAGACAAACATAAATGCCTCTTAGTAACAGTTTGTGTGCAGAATGTGTAGTGTTCACACCAAAAGGCACACATTGGTCACACTATCACCAACACATATAGAAAACTGCCTTATGTGTACACAAACACTAATGTGTGCTCTCCATCACTCACATGCAGGTTTACTAGCTAAGAGAAGCACGTGGTTAGATTTAGAATAAAACATGGTTTGGCTTAAAATAAATAAGCTTGTTACTAACATAATGTAACATCACATGACACACGTCACACATGTCACATACGTTGTGACTTGTGTATTATGCTACACATACTAGCACACTCCATTAAAACTATTAAAATAGCGCGACTGACTTTTGGTTTCACTCAGGACATGAACAGCGGTCTCCCAGGTGAAAGTCCACAGTTTGTTTGATCCATCCATCAACGCTCCTGACAACCCTTTCCTGACTTTCTCGCTCTTTATACTATGACAGTTGCTCAGAGAATCAAAAATGCCACCGCCAGTGAAGGGTGCCTCGGTGCATTGGTATCTGGCAAATTGCCTATAACCAAGCATCGGAATTTGTCGAGCTGGTTCAGAACCAATTTATTTTGGGTCAAAATGATCCAAATGGTTCAAAATAAGGGGTGCAAACCTTAACTGTAATTGTTCTGTGTTGTTGGAAAAGTGGTAACGGAGACTTATTTACCCTTCTTGGTATCATTAGCAATATCTGAAAATCAGTCTTCTCCAGGTACCTACCATAACAACTTCAAGCAGACACCATCCATGTTCCTGATTTCTTGGGCCACATTCAAGTTTGCCCAAGCTAGTCACCAGAATAAATGTTGGCACTGTATGTTTCTGCAAGCCATGGATATGTCACATTTATACATTATTATGTAATGTTTCAACAATGCTGTGGTTAACGTGTGGTTATGTTCAGGTACAAAATCAATCAGTTGTGGTAAGAAAAAGGTCAAGTTTTGGCTTAAAATATCAAGTTTTGTTATGTTATGGCAGCTGGAAATACTGCAGTGTCTTACTAAAAAACTTACTTACTTGTTTGTTGGTCTTGAATGGTGGTCTGCAGCTTGTTAGGTGACTGGCTTATCAAGCCATCCACCATCCTCTCCACCTTTCCCTGACAAAGTCAGCTCTATGTCACTTTAGAAATGTTGATATAATGCATAAAAAATACGACAGGTATGACATGTATAAATGTAACATATCTGTAGTTTGCTGATACAATTCCAACATTTTTTTCTGGCAGCTGGGCTGTGTTTGCCACAATGCAACACACGTCATCCAGCAAGGCACAATGTCGGCCAAACAAACAGGTAGATCACTTTGTAATGAGAACATTGTATTTCTACTGCTTACCCAGCAATTAGCACAACACAACATAAAATGATTATAATTTCAGAGTTGTAAAATGCCATGTTATAGAATTATGGTGAGTGATGATCAATCAAACTCAAGGATCCACTTATCAGATTGGACCTCCAGGATTGTATTTCATTGTGTCACCAGTAACTGAAACAACACCCCCCAACCCCAACGCTGCTCCTTAAACTTATTTTTAATGCATTGCTTTTTTCGGCCCACATATACAGTCACATCAATAACCTTAAAGTAACAGAATGCAACTTTAGAAAGAAGAGATTTACACAATCTTCCTTTTACAAATGACAAGTAATTCATAAGAAACGTAATTATATTACTAAGTTAAATCATATTTGAAAGACCAAACTTTAGAGTTTCTGACTCTTAGACTTTATTTAAATTTTTTTTATTCTAGTTAAAGTTGGCTTTGGCATGGCCTTGTTGGAGCTATCTGACTCTTTTCATCATTAGAGTGAATAACTGGTAAATCCCTCCAATGCACAGTCACACTCAAGGACACACACACACACACACCCTCATTTGGACACCTTAACAAGCAGATCCTACATAGTCTGACTAAGCTTAGAGACGGTGAAAGGGACAGACGCAGAGAGAGCAAGTGAAAGCGAGCAAGAAGGAGGGCGAGCTGCCATAATGAGCTAGTAGCTAGCAATGTATGCCCTCCATTAGCTGTGCGAAGAGCTGCTGTTACTGGCATGTCTGCCTGCTAATGAACTAATAAGCCAGCGGGAGGGCAGCTTCCACACTGTCTGTCTGTCCGTCCGTGTCTCCCTGTCACTCTCTCCGTTTGACCTGTGGACCCGACAAAGACATGAAGAGCTACACAACCGAGATTGGACAAAACACAGATGACAGGGAAGAGGCAGAGAAGGACGTACCGATGAGAGGAGAGTGTGAGATAAAAGAGAGAGTGGGGGTGGACAAAAAGTGGGAGTAGATGAGAAAAGGGAGAGGGGAGGAGGATGGAAATATCCCACTGCTGCAGACAATCCTGTAGCCTGGAGGTTGCTCTGCTAAAAGCCTGTCAAAATCACCATGTCCATGCCTAGCGGGGCTTGAAAGGTACTGGGTCTGCATGTGCTTACAGTATATGTCAGGGTAATATTTGCATCTCCCTCTCCATTATATAAGAGATGGATGGAGGTGATGAGGGGGTACATATGGAGTAAAATGGAGTCATCTGAAGTCACCCAGGGCTCCTGACTTCCTACTGTTGACACTCCGCTCTCACTTCTAACACAACAAATATTAGCTCAACTCCAAGTCAGGCAAGGGGAAATAGTGTTCCTCTAAGGAATGCAGACACACACACACACACACACACACACACACTTGAACATCTGTGTGTCCATGAAAGCACCCACGGGACGCACGTATGTGCCAACACAGACACACACACACACACACCCTTATCCAGCTCTCACATCTCAGAGGCGTGAGACGAATACACAGACACACATCATAACACCGACTTCAGAGAGAAGAAAAAGGAGAGAATAAGTGCACGGGGGCTGGCAGACAGACACACAGCGTCTCAGATCCTCCTTCGTCTCTGGCTCTTAACTATTTCCTTAAGTCTATCTCAAAACTGCAATGAGCTTAGGATGAACCACAACTGGAAAAAAAACAACAGCCTTCTCAGTTTTCTAGTTGCTTACTGTATATAAGGCATTGCTCTTCACAACCAGCCCAGCTCATTCTCTATAATTAACAGGAATATCTATAACAAACCACTTGCCAACACACCTCCTCTTCTCTTATATTTAATCAACCCAATTTCACTCCACTAACAGATGAGATTAATCGAGATGACAGTAATTCAACAACAATTTTCATTATTGATTTATCATTTGACTCATGTATTGAGCAAAAATGCCAAATATTCTCTGGTTCCAGTTTATTAATTGCTTAAGCAATAGGTCAGCGTTTTGGGAGATATGGTAATTCACCTTCCTGTCAAGAGTTAGATGAGAAGATCGATACCACCCACATATCTGTGTGCTAGGCAGTGTTGGAATGAAGTGTTTGGGAGTAGCTAGTTACATGTGACAGAGCTACATCATTAAATTACAAAATACATTTAATTGGAATCTGTTACAGTTACTGAGAAAAATATATAATCAAATTAAGTAAAAAATCAAAATGTTGGTGATCACAAAGCGGTTTCATCCAAATATATTCTTTTTAAAGAAAACATTAAACATGGGGTGTCGGTGGCTTAGTGGATAGAGCAGGTGTCCCATGTACAAGGCTGTTGCCGCAGCGGCCCAGGTTCGATTCCAGCCTGTGGCCCTTTGCTGCATGTCACTCCCTTTCTCTCTCCCCCTTTCACACTTAGCTTTCCTATCAATTAAAGGCTAAAATGCCCCAAAAAAACATTAAACATTCAACGTAGAATATAACATTATAGAATGTGATCACACACAATGCAGCTGTAATATTGATCCAAAAACAACAGATTTTACAGTAAAACACTGACAGGGAACATTTTACTGTACAGCAAGTACTTTTACTTTTGATAAGGTTTTGACTTGTAGTGGAGTATTTTCAGTGTGGTATTAAGGCTCTGGATACCTATTCCACCATTGACGCTATGAAGCTACAGCCAGGCGATTGTTATCTTAGCTTAGCATGAGGACTGAAAGCAGAGGGAAACGGCTAGCTTATCTTAGCAGCACATCTAAAGCTCATTTAGGCTATAAATATATCTCATATTTTCTTTGTGTAACCCTTACAGAAAGTGTAAAGACAACAAATTACATTTTTACAGGTGGTTATGTGCCAAGTGTCTCTAGGCTGTTTTGCTTAATTTCATATTACGGTAAAATAAACATCTTTGGGGCCTGGACTGTATATCAGACAAAACAAGCTATTTAAAGATGTTACTTTGACTAAATTATTAATTGATAATTAAACACAAAAACTATAGTTAGGTACAGCCCTAGGACCTCATTTACTACAGGCACCCTAAAGGCTCTTTGCCTCTGGATTTGTTAAGGTACTGTAACAATATCAAAATTCTTAGTATGCAATGCATGCTGTGAAAGCCTTACCCTGTGGAGTGTATTGTCTACTTTGAAATAAATCAGTTCTAATTATCACAACCAGGCAAACAAATATCTGCATCTGTGAGAGAACTCAATAATATGTGAAGGGGAGGGCGTGCGTGTGTGTGTGCGCGCGTGTGTGTGTGTGTGTGTGTGTGTGTGTGTGTGTGAGAGAGAGAGAGAGAGCCTGTTAATCCCTAATTAACAAAGTAAAGGTGGCAGATTGGCCTGCTGTCTTTCACTTTATCTGTTCCACTTGGCCTGCCTGCAGATCTATACACAAGGTCAATACAGCAACACAGTCTAGCAGGCAGCTCTGCCCTGTTTCACTCGGCTGTCCACAAACCAAACTCCCTCTTCAAGCCCAAATACCTTCTTCCTCCCACTGCCTCCTTCGTGACCTGGACCTTACAGCTGCGCAACAGAAAGAGCACTAAAAACAGTAGAAAAGAGGAGGGGACATTAAGGATGGCTCCCTACTCCAACTGGTAGGACAAGAGAGAGCATGGAAGCATCACCTCATATGATGTCATGGGGAAGCAGATGTAAACAAAACAGGGACTGACGTGGCGCGACAACTTGCTATAATGTTAATACTTTGCACTGATAAAAACAAAAGCAGAAGGCTAAACAAGTCTGAATGAGAAAGTGGTTAGAGAGACGTGGTCAACACAGATTCAACACTATTTTCCAGTGAGAACTGAAGGTGAGATTTTAACTGTCAGTTTTAATATCTGTCAACAGTAGTATACTCGCAAACATTAGCCTTAAGGGCTAGAAAGTTGGCAACATTGTCAATTGCTCCGTGCTAACATAATCATGACCGTAACCATCCAGATTTGAAATCCTCAGCATCCATCTAGCATTTAAGCGCACCTGCCGCACGTCTACATTGAAAACAATGGATTTGAGTGCACAAAAAAATGCTGCGTGTGCAAGACATGTGCCCTAATAATTGATAATACATTCAGCTATTTAAATCAATTAAATGTCAGAATCCTGGTTGGTGATTGATTAATGTAGCGATGCTGTGTAAGATTTCCCGTGGCTGTCTTCTTCACCATAGCAATACACTGACTGAGGCTCATTAGTATGACATTTAGACAATCATACCGAACCAAACTGACAAAAGACACATTTTCTCTGAAGCAAAGTTGAAATCATTAAAATTGATGGGCATAATGTAACTGTATAGTCTCATTAAATTATCCTGTAGAGTCCTGCGTTTTGTGTACAGGAACAGTAAGTGGACAAAAACCTTTAAATGGGATCTTTAAGTCATTTAAAAAATAACTTCTCTCACTTTGCAACTCCATTGTGTCTCACTGTGTCTATCTGATGTTTGGAGAAATGGACAGTAGGAGAGTGCCTGTACTGGAGAGTTTGGTGGCTATATAGGGTGACAAATTGGCTTCCCCGAATTCACGCAGCATCAGCCATCAACAGAGCAGACAGCTGCTGCCTTCATGGGAGAAGTATGAATAGCAGCTGGAAAGATGATGGTGTTGTTGTTAGAGACGGACAAAAAACAAGACAGGAGGAGCTGGCGACATCCAAACATTAAATCTGTCCCACGACACCTGCTGATAAAACTGGTGGCAAGACAGACAGAAAATAAGGTCTCTGTGAGTCATGAATGTGGGTGGTGAGTATTGTTTGGGGGATGTAAATAAGAGCCGAGCAGGCAGTAACAGCCACCTACAGGAGAGGATGTCCAAACTGTAACTCTGACAGGCCCAAAAGAAGTTAGTGTGTGTGTCTGCCTTTGTGCTCTTTGAACCCACTCTAACTTTTATTGCCCTCCCAGGGATCATAATAAGGAACTAATTGATAGTCTTTAAGCCGCGGGCAGAGGAGAGGGGGAGTTCCTGCAGGAAGTCAACACAAATCAAACTCTCTCTGAGCCCTTAAGGTCTGGAGCTACTCCAGCTGAGTTGTGGTGGGTTACAGTCGCTGTGTGCACGAGTGTGTGTGTATGTGTGTGTGTGGGTGGGTGGGTGGGAGAGAGAGACAGACAGAGAGCAGGAGAGAGGAAGTGCGAACGAGAGCGCGACTGAGATAAAGAGAGAGCCGTAGTCTGGAGTTGACATTTAAAGTTTACACACCTACTCCTCTGGATGTCACCTAACTTAAACACACCAGTTCTGCTTAATAACTCAAGACAGTTCAAATAGTGTTTCAGCCATATGAGACATGACAATATCCTACCTATCTTACATGTAAACCTATTAATAAATTGCAGTTAGTGCTCTTAAGTGACTGCAGTGACGCTATAAAATTCTCATCCCACCTTCTCCCCTGACTCTTTACATTCTCTCCCTTCTCCTAAAGGATTAGATCGCATTGTCGGTGTGTAGGTGAAAGCCCCCCCCCCCCCAACAACCTGAGCACAAGCTGAGCATGTGGGTGCATTCGGCTCAGATTCATATCGTCTCCTATTCCAAAACAAACGGTTGTCTGACATAGAAAGGCATACGCCACATTCCACAGGGTTCAAGCCCCTCCATAAGGGGGTTGGCAGGAGCCGGAGGGGTTTCCAGCTCAAACGTCCAGGGGTGTCTGCACCATACTGTGCTGTGTGCAACCTACAGCCTTCCTAAGGCCACATCCACACTAAAATGTCTGTATTTTAAAACACTGTTTTAATACAAAAGCAGTCTCTTAGCACCGTTTCAGAAATAATCTCTGTCTATACTAACATGCCTGAAAAAAACGTATCACATCACAAATTTCTGGTGTTTACATGGTATGTCACTGTAAGTTCTTGGTCTTGTTTTTTTGCATGACTGGGCCTTTATATAGGTTTATAGTTGGTTATTCTACAGTAAGAAGTTTATCGAACGAACCAGTATATTGCTCAGCACTGTATCACATGACCTTTCACGTACAAGTGGCCAAAAGTAAGACCAGAGATTTCTTTCCTTGGACCGAGGATGAGGTGGGGCTGTTACTGAAAGTAACACAAGTACAGGATTTGATGTCACTGTAAAGCAAATATGTTGACATACAACCCCGGTTCCAAAAAAAACTGATACCCTGTGTAAGCTGTAAATAAATGCAATGATTTGAAATTTTTCAATGTTTTTCAACTGAATACAGTAAAACACAATATATTTAATGTTTAAACCGATAAACTTTATTGCTTTGGGTGAATATACACAATTTGATGCCTGCAACACATTCCAAAAAAGCTGGGACAGGGGCATCTTTACCACTGTGTTACATCACCTTTTCTTAAAGCTGAGCGTTTGGAAACTGAGAACACTAATTGTTTAAGTTTTGAAAGTGAAAGTTCTTTCTAAAGAGTCACAAAAAAGCGGGCGCCCCAAAAATCTGACTGTCTGTGTGGAAGAATGAGCCAAAGCGATTAGTTTCTTCATACAGGAAGCATCTTGATGCTGGCATTGCAAGCAGAAGCTTCTCCAAGTTTTAAATAAATTTCTGTTAGCATGTTGAGGTTTTTTTTTTTTCCCTGTGTCATTATACTTTATTGTGCATACTGCAATTTTTATGGATTGAAAAGGGGGTGTATTAGAGCAGAACCAGGAGCATTATCCATCACCGGTGGAAGCCATGACAACGGCAAAGGAAGGCCTATGCAAGAAGGATAAAATCACAAACGGTATATTGATCTAGCTATAATGTTTTGACTAACGTTATGACTGATGAGACCCAATCTGGAAGCAAACATGGGTGTCTGCATCATCAAGTAAAACCAGGTCAGCAGTGCTTTCAAAGGTCTCTGTTTTAGGGGTTCCAAAATGCCAGAGTAGTGTGGACAGTAGGTGTTAACATAGCAACAGTTAACAGAAACCTGTGAGTATGTATGTAGCTTAAAAGTAAAGGTCACTATTAGACAGTACACAAATGAAAAACGAGTCTTGTGATCATCTATATTTATGTCATTGTCAGCAAATCCCATGACAAGGCTAAAACCAACTGTAAATAGATAGTAACACCAAGTGCCTTTGTAGCCAAAGCCTGATATAGCTTATTGGTCTGCACCACAGAGCTCCATTGTTGACCAGAAACTATTACAAACACATCAATGAACCACACATTACAATAAACATGGGTGCTGTAGTTTATTTTGCGTCAACCCCACATACACCATCCTGCTGCCGTAAATACTCACAAGCACACCAAATGTGTATTTATCCGCAGCTGAACGCCAAATGTGTATTTATCCACGGCTGAAAATAGTCCCCAACAAAAACACTGTTTACTCGTGAAATGTTTGCTGTAAAACTACAGTGCCCAGCTGTTTAAGGAAGGACTTAAAAAAAAATAAAAGTATATATTCTTGACCAGTTTTAATGGGATTGGGGCTGAGAGCCACAGACCAGAAAAGTAAGAAAGGCTTGAGAGAAGTCAGAAAAAGTCAAAGACTCTTAGTAGTAGATCAACTTTTTAACATCTTTGGGCTAAAGAACTTCCTCAGTGTCACTCAGATATGCATCAGAAACAGAGCAACATTGGCTTTGTGTATGAATCCTCTTAGTTCCTGTCAAATGCAAGTCCAATAATAATTTAGCCCTAGTTTGGTCTGCCAACTCCTGAGGGAAAAACATCTGGGTCTCTTGACTTGCGAGATGCTTGAATGTCCTCACCAGCTACTAAGTTACTTGGGCTCCCTTTTGTTTTGCACTGAGCAGGTGGCATACGGTCAGCTTGCATGCTGGAAGCAGTAGTTTTATACGGGGTCGGTGACACCTGTTGTGAATGCAAATGATCCTAATTACTATCAATTATTTCTCATTAACTAGAGGTATAAAATGGAAATTCTGAGCCACACCATTCCTCTTATTCAATCTTACAAATATCATTTAGAGAACTTTTCACATGGGTGAAAGGTGAAAAGATATGAGTGACCCTTCCGTTCCTCTGACACTGCCCTGCACACTATTATAAAAAGGATGAAAGCAGCTTTTTACGGGTGCATTAGCACAACTTTATGTCCCTATAAAGATTAAGTAAGCGGTCTGAGACTGCAGGACAATCAAATGCAGCAGACCTTCATTCCGCTGCTCTGCTGCTGACTGGCTCAGCCTGTCACTGCTGAGCTAATCCACCAACTTACTGACATATGACAGATGAGCTACCGCTCCTCACTGCTCCAACATTTTCAGCCCACAGAGAGAGCATCACAAACTAAAACTGGTGGCTGTTGGGGGGATTTCTGGTTGATAGACAGGGCAGAAGATGAAGGAACTAAAATGATGAACCACGCACATGATTTTTTTTTTTTTTAGCCATGCCTGCATCCACTCTGGGGACAACCACGCTATTTTCACTTCATCACTTTTGTCCAGACTAAAATATCTCGACAACTATTGGATGGATGACCATCACATTTTGTACAGACAGTACTGTTACCAAGAGGATAAATCCCACTGACTTTGGTGATCCCATGACTTCTCTAGCACCAGCATGAGGTTGCCATTTGTGGTTTTTAGTAAAATGTTTTGACAACTATTGCATGGATTATCATGAACTTTGGTACAAACACTATTGCACCCCGCAGGATTAATTCTAATAACTTTGGTGACCCATATAATGCCATCATCAGATCAAAAATGTCCAGTGCTTAAGTTTATGACCAGATTCCTGCTTATTATTAGCAAACGCTAGCATGCTAACCACAGCTTAGACCTGCCAGCCATTAGCACATTATGCTGCATTCGCCTTCAGGTGGTTCCATTTCTCCAGTTGGGAAGCAAGATAGACACTATCAAGTTGATGTGTTGTTTTTTTATTGCTCAGAGCATTTAAACAACACAATAATAGATAAAAGCTTTATATTACAAAGTGGTTTTGTCTCAGACTTGTTACTGCACCAGCACATCCCCTAAAACGACTCAAATATTGCTTTACCTGAGTAATGCTAATAACCAAATTTTCTAACTAATCTAGGTCACTCTTCGTGGACAAAAACTAATGGTTACAACCTAAAACCGTATTACAAAGTATATGTGAGAAAAAACTGACAAAAGCTTAATAGTTACTTTCACCCGCCATGTTTGCGCATAAATGAAATCAACTCAGCAACTCTCTGAGTCTTTGTCCAACTTAAGAGGGCATTCATGTGAATCTTCCTTGTTGGAAACTTATTTTTCCGATTATTCCGACGCTACATGAATGCAGGGTTGTCACTGTGAGGATATTAGCATGCTAATGTTAGCATTTATCTAAAGCACTGCTGTGCATAAGTACAGCCTCACAGATTCACTAGTGAATCTATAGACTCTTTCCCAGCATTGTGAATCACTGTATGCCCTTAGAAAGTACGTTCTATTGCATGGAATTTGCATACATTTGGGACATACTACTTTGTCATAACACTGCGCCTTGACCTTTGACCGTCTTGCATATCACTTAACTTTACCTTGGATATTCGTAAAAAAGCCATAGGTCGAGCTTGCAAGAGATGGAGCTTTGCTGTTGTTACTTTGCAGTGTATGTAGTTTTAACATTAAAGTTCTAACTGCATAAATGGTAGATTCTCACATGCAGTATTTTAAATCACAGCAGTAACATTACATCTGCATTTTTCTGTCATTGTTATTTTTATAATTACATGCTTTTGTTGTTGTTTTTTTTTAATGATTATTTTGTTCACTTTAACAATTAAAAATCCTATCATTAACCAGGATTATTGACCAGTATTCAAATGGTCATTAATCACTTCAATGCGCTTTTGCTGCACAGAGGATTGTGGGTCAGAATAGCCAGAAAAGCACGCTGGCTTGCATATTGCATCCTGCAAACTGCGACCTGATGCAGTAGAACATCCTGGTATTTCTGGCATACTGCATGTGACAAACCATACTAAATCTTTTCCCGGCATACCAAATAGTATGGTAGTGTGGGTACTGGAACACACAGTTAGTTTTGTTTTTTCTTCCAAAAGAAGCAGCAAGTCAAAGTCCAGTTTAAAAACTCAAACTAAACGCATATGTGAGGTAAACAGAACACTTTCTGGCTGCAGGAGTGGACTGGGGATTTAATTGTTACTTCAAAGCTAACAAACGAGTAAAAACAAATACCGTGTAAACAGTACATGCGGGTAGAACTGTAACCCTGCCGACCATAGCGTGCTGCTTTTGACCCAGCACCACATGCTCCTCTGTTTTTTCCTTCCCACAGACCAGTAAGACACAACATGGAGCGGCTATGATTTCCTCCCTTGCAGTATTGCTTCCCAACAGGAAGAAAGTCAATTTCATTGTTTCCAAGAAAAACAGACACACGCTGACAGACCACTAACGGGCAGAGAGGAAACAATGGTGCTCGCCTCGCTCTCACCCCTACCTGTCTAGTTGTGATGAGAGGCTAATGTGGGGAACAATAAAATACACAACCACCAGTGAAAATGAGTAAAAGACAACAACAGTGTAACATTCTTATCTCAGAGCAGATTTGTATTCTTTCTGTGCGAGTGTGTCGGTGTAACAATATGCATTTTCTCACATACTACAAAACAATACAGTTGATTTACTTCATCTCAGACCACTCAATATTTCACCACTCTAATTAAAGGCTGTCTGATTCTGTCAAGTGGCTCTCTGGGGGCCCTGATCAGATTGAATGTAAAGTTAATGTAAACCTTCTCGCTGTGAAATTTCTCCCTGAGCGCTGCCAGAACTCATAAAGAGGGGAACAATGTGGAGCTCATGTGGCTTCAACATGGCCCTATTTAGAGAATACCTCAGCGCTGTGGTATCCAGCCTCATGGACCGTAACTGGCTTTCTTTCTGCCTTCTGCACAAGAAGGCGCTCTGCAGATTCCCAGGCCTAGCTGGCTCTGCCGCTCCCTCGGACCAATCCCTCCCTCTTCTCCTCCCTCCTGTACACCTCCCCACTTGCCCGTCCACCGGTTGGGAATTGGGGAAATTCCTCAGCTCCGTTAAACGGTCCCTGATACGCACGGGAAAGCCTAGATTCTTTGTCAGCTGTGAAACTCTAGACACTGGGAAATGGGCTTCACCTTCCAGTCATCTCTGATGCTGAGGGGGGGGGGGGGGAATAGAAAGATTTGCTGCAGCACGGCAGCTTTCTTCCCTCCAGACAGGAGAGAAATATGAAGCTTAAGAGAAAAGCTTGAGCTGAGCAGTGTAGAGAAGAGCAAACGCAGTAAGAGGGAGAGAGATTTAAGTGTGTTATATAAAACAGGTCTCATATTCGGTATCTCAAAGACTCCAATAACCCGAAAGCACTAAGGCGCAGCATGGAAACAATCTGGAGTTTCTCCATTTAGCTGGAAGTGATAGCACAGCCCATATCATGAATAGCACATATCACAGGCTCAAACCACTCACGGGGAAAATGGAGTCGAGTCATGTACACACACATGTGAGCAGCTGTATGAGTAGGAAATTGTGCTTGTCTAACAAGAGCTGATAAACGCAAAGAAGGTTTACAAATAGTTCAACCCCCTGCTGAAGGTGGAGAAGACCCCATACTGACCAGTCACTGGCTGAATCTTAGATGGCCCTGCCTCTATTCTACACCAGGTGCAAAACAAGTGTCTCATTATCCTGAAAAATCCACTACTTTAAAAACATGGACTTACTTTTCACAAGGCTCCCACAGCTTGAGGCAAGAGTTTCTTTGATGCTGATTTAACCAAAATTGGGAGAGAAAACATAAACCTGCATCAGTTATTTACAGACGAGGGTAGAACTTGACTGGGAAATATGTGGCGTTTGTTGGCGCGTTTTCTTGGCGATATTGTGTTGCTCACTCTCTCACTGCATGTGGGAATCCACTGTCTTGATTCCCATCATGCTGAGTTAGAAAAACGTTATGCATAAAATACACTGAGCCTCGCTCAGGCTCACGACACCCCCTCGTCAGCAAAAACATCGTTCCCAATTCCATCGGTTTCCTGTTACAGATGTAACCCGTAGGCAACTCTGGCTTGTGTCAATTGGGATGAACCTCGCTACCAAGCCGGCGAGGGTGAAGCAACTGCGCGTATGTCAGGCTCACTTCGGCTGCCCACAGATCCCAATGGACAGAGGAAACGCAATTTCCACACTGCTGTGCCCAAAGAGAGATATATTACCTAATACCAGTCTATATAACGATGTCTGTAGCTGATTGTGTGTACATCTGTAACAGGAAACCGATGGAACTGGGAGCGATGTTTTTATTCCCACAGCTGTTCGCAGCATTTTGGTATTCCTCTGTTTACCTACAGCAGCTGACGAGGGTGTGTCGTGAGCCTGAGCCGGTGTTCGCGCTGTAGTAGTAGGTATATATAGGACTAGTACATCTTTTTCCTCACTAATAATAGCCTACTGGTTCTCTGTTGGAAACGGCCGATGAAGTTTTCGTTAGCCGTTGCTATCCTGCGCACCTGCACGGCGTGGTGATGAACTGTCTGATTGATTTCTGTTGCCGTGCTGTCTTGCGGGCCTGCACGGCGGAGTGATACTGGCCAGAAAATAGTCCCAATTGATAGCAAGGTCTGACATAATGCAGGGACGTTTTAAAATTATTGAAATAGTCTAACAAAACACATGCATATTTTTTGTAGCTTAAAACCTTTTGGTTACGTGTCCCCCGTACATCTTCAGAACTACTTTTTCTCCGGTAAGCTACGGGCGATTTCTCAGAGCAGGAGGCTCGTTGAGAGTAGTGACACCGTCACATCAGAGCTACAGATGGTCAGCGTTTCACACAACTTCATGTCCAAAAACCTGAACTATCACTTTAAGGATCTGTGGGAACGCTGTTTTTAGATGTTTAAACAATGTCTCCGTAACATTATGGGTTATGAGTAATGTGTAGATGATCTTGGTACAAGATTTTAGCCTTTTCTGACATTGTTTTTTAAGTACGGAAGCAGTCATGTTGATATCTTTCCTCTTAATTCACTTAATCAAATATTCACATGGTGATCGTGATTGTTTGTAAAATGACTGAAATGAAATGCCAATTTCAATTATTTTTTTGTCGATCAAATCAATTAATAAACTAATCATTTCAGGTTTAATTCAAAAGCTATACCTCTGTTTTCAGAAATAATGACTTAATCCGATGACAAAATATTGGCCAATTATTTTTGTCGAAAAGTGTTCCAGCTCTAATGTGAACTATATTTTATGGCCATCCATTTAAGCATACAAGGACTTCTGGGGCCCAAGGGAACCTGTGTTTGTATGTCATTTTTCAAAGCAGCCCACAGACTGAGGGATGAAGAAAAGCGAGCTAACAACAAAAAAGAGCCAACGTTTGAAGCCCCAGGTAAAGGCAATTATGGCTGACACAAACAGAAACACACAAACACACTCTGAGAGCAAATTTTCATCAGTTTCCTCCTTTAATTAATAGCCACCTCTGGGTGTCATGGCAACCTTCAGCTGGACTAAAGAGGTCTTCTGCTTCTTTCTCTCTCGTATCCACCAAATCATGGCTGAAAATGACAAAGCCTGCAGTGCCCACTTAACCTGGGGAGAACATTAACATTGTGACAAAAGCTTGCTCTGTCACAAAGGTTTCTGTGACCCTCCTCCATTCACTCACTCTGAATCTTACATGAAACCAAACGGGCATCTGGCCCTCTATCGGTGCAGCATTTCCATTTCTTTCTTGGCCCCCAAATGAGCACATTTCAGCTCTTCGGCTGCATCACATTAATACTCACTTAGCTTCACTTTTAGCCTACAGGTGCACTCTATACGAGACCCTAGGCTTTCGTCTGTGCAAGAGCAGGAAATTAATAGTTATGCTGCTAACTGAGCAAGTATTCTCCCAGGAGCTGCAGTGTATATTAGAGAAAGTAGAATAAAAGAGCCAGTATAACATCCCCCGCCGCTGCCTGTACAGGAGTTCTCATCTTTCAGGCCTGCTATGTAATACTCGCCTCAGTGGGCAGGAATGTGAGCATATGCATCCACCTCTATTTAAATGCATGTGTGACTGTTATCTACCTCTCTGCGCCAACAGCCTGCTCGCTCCCTCGGTGCAAGCGTACGGGGTTTGGTTGAGTAGCATGTGGCCCAGAACTGAAGCTCTGCTGTGCTCAGCTGCTGTCAGCAGCCGACACACAGACAGACAGACTCTCCTGGTTAAAAAGCCGGGAAGGAGGAATACTTAGAGAGGGTGCCAAGACCATCTGTAAGGGAGTGCGAGAGAGAAAACAGGTCTCTCTTTATCTCATGTCCTTGGACCGGCCTGCTAAGAGGACAGGGGTTGGATGGATGGAAAATCTTTCAACAATTATTTGTGGAAGCTCAACCTCAAGCTTATGGTACGGTATACTGTGTAGAATGAGTCGACAGATAATTACCACGTTTTGAATAAGTGAGTAATAATCTAAGACATTTTCCAAGCTAATGCCACACATTTGCTGGATCCATCTTCTCAAATATGGAGACGTACTGCGTTTCTTTGTTTTATATCTTTTTAAATTGAATATCTTTCAGTTTTGAACTGGTGGTCACACAAAACTAGCAATTTAAAGACATCACACTGGGACCCACTGTTTCCTAGGGACGTTCCAACATCAACACCATCAGGAAGAAGCACAGATGTTCAGCATTTGAGACAGGCCCCATTCATTCCTATGAAAGTTGCTCAGTTGTGCACAAAGCCAAAAAATTAATATACTGATGTATGTCTATGGGAGAAAGTATTTTCAGAACTCATGGCATTACGTTGCATACCCGGAAGTTGTCATTACATGATTTGGCCACTATATCAAATTGGCTTCAAAGCCCTGATGCTGTTCCTTGGGGTTTGGGAAAAAGGCCCAGCAGAAGATGTCCTTCCTGCTCCAGCTCAGGAGGTTCAACCTGCCTCAGGAGCTGCTGATACAATTCTACTCTACAACAAACCAATCTGGTCTCTGTGCATCCATCACAGTGTGGTTTGGATTAGCCACCAAAAAGGACAGAAACAGACTACAATTAACAGTCACGACTGCAGGGAAAATCATTGGTGCCAGCATGCTCTCTATTCAGGACCCCTCCAGAGTCAGGAAACAGGCAGGTAACATCACTGCAGACCCTACACACCCTTAACATGGTGAAATGGTGCCAAATTCCTTGTGTGAGTGCACATACTTGGCCAGTAAAAGTGATTCTAATGTAAATTAGTCCATTAATCAAAACATAATTGACAGATAAAACAATGATGAAAATAGTCGTTAGCTGCAGCCCTCGTCCATATTGGTGGATGACGTTAGCAAAGGTTTAGGGGAGCTTTTTAATAACCATGCTGATTTTTTGTTTGGCTCTGGTAAAAATATTTCACTGCAACAACTTAGAGTAAATGTTAGGATGCAGACATACCAGGACTGTCATTTATATACAATGTGTTTGCACAATAAAAGCTGTGCACCTGCAAAAATTGGGCTGTATTTAAACAAAGTTGACAAGTAAATGTGCATACCCTGACAATAACTTGAAGCCATGTATACAAGCACTTCACCGTGGGAGGACTTGAATAAATAAAACCATATATCAGATTTCAGAGCTTTTTTCCCAAACACATATCCAGGCCTAAACAGTGATGTTATTTTTCATGACACGCTGCATGAAACAGCCAGTGGAATGTGTGTCAAAGAAATAATGCAGTGACTCTAAGACCTGTGTCTCTTGCTGATGAGGAGGTCTCCAATTATAGACAGCAGACGCTCGTGTCCTCTGACCCCCAGCGGTGACACCGATGCTTCCACTGGTGAACATGTCTGCACTTGTTGGCATTTGGCTTTGATATCTGACCACTTCCTCTTCATTTCTTGGAATGTTCGGCTCTCCAAGCTGGCAGCATTAACTACTGCTGCGGTAGCACACTGCCAAAATGACCCTTTAATGGTCACACCAGAACCATGAACCGACCTTATTTCACACTCACTGCAGTTTCTTTTTTGGATCTGTGGTCGGAGTCTTTGCCACTTTTCCACCAAACAACTGAACGCCTGAGTGATTTATACCCATATAAATATTCAAAATGGACTATTTTTACCTAACTGTGGGAGGTTAAAAGGCCAGAATCGTGGCTCCTGTATATGTGAAAACATTTGGATGCTTTTATCAATCAGGAAATCCAACCCTACCCTATCTTTCATTTGTATGTTACTTAGATGTGTTCTTAAGTATGTTGTTGTAGCCACGTAATCACTGCCTGGATTATGTTCAAAGACACAATTTCTCTCAGGTGACGAAACACCACATTCATGAATCGCGTAGGCTTCTAAAGGAAGCAGTGGGAGTGGATGGCAGTAGGGCTGCAACTAACGATTATTTTTATTCATTCATTCATTCATCTTCTAACCGCTTCATCCTCTTGAGGGTCGCGGGGGGCTGGAGCCTATCCCAGCTGACATTGGGCGAGAGGCAGGGTACACCCTGGACAGGTCGCCAGACTATTGCAGGGCTGACACATAGAGACAGACAACCATTCACGCTCACAATCACACCTACAGACAATTTAGAGTCATCAATTAACCTGCACGTCTTTGGACTGTGGGAGGAAGCCGGAGTGCCCGGAGAGAACCCACGCTGACACGGGGAGAACATGCAAACTCCGCACAGAAGGACTCCTACACCCGGGATCGAACCGGCAACCCTCTTGCTGTGAGGCGACAGTGCTAACCACCGTGCCGCCCACGATTATTTTCATTGTCGACTAATCTGTCGATTATTTCTTCCATTAGTCGACTAATCATTTTATCGAAAAATGTGGTAAAATGTTGAAAAATATCGGTCTGTCTCTCCCAAACCCCAAAATTATGTCATCTGATGTCTTGTTTCATACTCACGCCAAAGGGTTTTAGTTCACCGTCATGGGAGAGTGTAAAGCTGCCAATATTTGAACATAAGAAGCTGCAATCAGAGTATTTTGGGGTACTTTTATAGTACTTTTCTATGAAAAATGACTCAAACCGATTAATCGACTACTAAAATAGTCACCAATTATTTTAATAGTCGATTATTCATCAATTAGTTGACTAATTGTTGCAGCCCTAGATGGCAGGCATACAAAGTGCAGGACCATGACACCAGAATTTCGGATTTGCATCCAGACTACTGTCATAAGTCTGGGCAACAAAAGCTCTTAAATTAAGGTCAGGGAAATGGGATTTTGGTTACATGTTATTAACAGTCACGATGAGTAGATATTGTATTGCTGGACTGCCTAAATGCAGAGGGGACAGGTGTGCGTGTGTGGGGTTGTTGGTATGCGCATGGGTGTAAGAGACTATATAGAGGCAGGTATGGATGGGTGTGGGTTAAGCTATGGAAAGGTGGATAGATGAACATGAAGGCAAGACATCATATTTCGATCAGGAGCTGATGGTGAAGAACGCAAATATGGTAGAAACTAATAAATATATACACAGTAGAATGTAATGTTCATAAATATGATGGAATGAATCAACTTCCAGGCCCAAACCTATTTTTTTTTTCTTAAGTTCATACATGTTGTTCCTGTGATCTCTGGAGTGCTGGGATTCCAATTATTTTTCATGCTCATTTTCTTAAAGACATCTTTCATCTATTGTTAATCAATTTAATGTGTAAATGCAAAAGTATGCTTCTGTACAAAGTGTGAGACTTACATGCACAAGTCTGTGTGTGACGGTCACTCCTAAATAAACAATATAGAAAAAGAAAACGTTATTTGCTCAGCACTACATTTCCCTCAATATGTTTTTGCCAGTTCACATTAGTTGTATATAAACAATTTCCAGCATGGATTGACAGATTAAGCAAGTAATATTTCATTTGCATTAGAAAACACCTTCCTTCATAAATATAGCCACCATAATTCAACAGATAAGACTGCAAAAGCTTCACAGGGCTCCCGCCTGAGATCTATCACGCTGTGTGTTATGTAAACCTCTGCTGTGCATTTATACACCTGTGCCACAGGCAAACACCCTTTTTCAGTACAGTGCCTTGGGTACATAAACACACACACACACACACACACACACACACACACACACATACACACAAGCATCAGATATACATATATTAACACATGAACTGCCACATGTTCATGAACACACAAACTACAGTCTGGGGCTGCTTTGACCTGTGCATTGACCTGTCTCCGAACAGTGTACACAGACACGACCCTCTCCTACTCTACACACACACAAACACACACAGTTCCTCCATCAGGTTGTCAGTGTGTCAGTCAGTGCTCTGGAAAGGGATGAATGCAGTCTTTCAAGCCGCAGCAGGCCTGCAATATCAACCATTCCTGCACTAACACAGGTGCTGCTGCTGCTGCTGCTGCTGGACAACTCAATTGAAATAATTTTGCACGCACATGTAATCTCTCTATGCTACACATTAAATACACCCATACAAGTACAGTATCAAAGTCACGTGAGAGGCACATGGAGTCAGTCAGAGCTCTGTGTTCTGCACCACTGACTGCTCTTTGTCAACAAACCATACACACACACACACACACACACACACACTACTGGAATGTGTTTTGTTTGAACCCTATCACTATAATTAGGTTGTGTGTATGTGTGCACATTTGTTCCATGATGCCTGTGGATGCTTTGTACTTGCACTCTTTGTTCTTCAACTGAACAGTTGTTGCAAGTATTGCCAAATGCTGGTCATGTAAATTACATGCTGAAGACTGCACATAGACCAAACGTCTTGAGTTCAGTTTAGTGGGGAGAAAAAAAAAGTACAGTGTGGTACTTCAGACGTTCTGTACTCAGCCTCCCATTAGCTGCTCTACCTCTGGCATGCACATAATGTCTAGCATAAAGGGGGACTGCTAAGTGTTTTAAACTCAGTGCCCTTAATCTTTGAAACAATGGCATGCGCATAAGGCTCAAGAGGGGGTCAAAATCATTAATCACTGATCATGTGCTCCAGACTAAGAGCTAAGCTAATCAACTTGTCTTATAACAATCAAGGTGCAGGGTCAATTCACTTTTAGCTCAGTCGAGTAAAAGTGTAAATTAAAAACATTTTTTGCCATGCAAGAGAGGCCAATTAGTCAATCACTTGAGAAACTGAACATATAGTTTTTTTTTTTACAAAGATAATCTATTATGAAAAGATTTTTTTTTCAGGACTGTCAGTGGTTTCTGTTGTGAGGGGTCCTCTAGTGCTCGGTGTCACAAAACAAGTCTCTCACACCTCACACAGTCTGGTTCTCTTTGTCACTTTGTCAGTGGAAGGGCATGGTTTCCATCAACTCTGTCTTTCAAAAGCGTCACTGGTGTTATAAAAATCCCCGGGGCAAGGTGTGTGTGATTGTGTTTAGCATCATGTGTCCGCACTGGTGCTCTCACACTGTATGCATAAAAGCGTGCACGCATGTGTTAGTTTGATGGATGAACTACATAACCAGTTTTAAATTTAATATAGTGCAGCTTTTTTCCGCACTTAAGCGTCTCCTGGTCTGTGTGTATCTAACCGAGATGTTGCCAAAAAAAAGAATAAGGAAATAAAACCCCTGGGCTCTTCATTGCCAGATCATTAACACCGCAACATGAAAGCTCTCTCGAGGACTGAGGGGGGTCAAAGTTTGCCACATGTCGTCCTCACCACATAAAATACAACAGATATAGAAGGAGTGGAGTAGGAGGAGAGGGTATGATGGCTGTGAAAGCTCAATGCTCTGCAATAATGCACTGAAAATGTGCAAACGGACAAAACACAATTAAGAAAACATTTGTATCTTTATATTAACAGAACAAAATGTATTAACTGATTCATAAAGTCAGGGGACTTCAGAGTTCAATTTCAGACTTCATTCAGACCAAGAATCCATCCTGAGCAGTGAATGAAGTCTGGCACCCTCTGTATGTGTTATAATTGGAGCTTTTCTGGTTGTTGTTGTGGTAGACTGTCGCACATGAGGCCTGCACATGCATGTGGGCCCTTGTGTGTTTACCCCACTGGCTAACTCATCGCTGCTGCTTTGCACTGCTCTCATACGGTGGTTACCGCTGATATTGAGGCGGCATTGTTATGCAGCATCACGTCTACCCTGGCTAACACCCTATAGCTCTGTCAGCACTGTTGCCGTTGTTAGCGCTTCTTTGCCGGCCGTCAGCTCAGCCACCACCGTGTGCAGACGCACTCTGAAATTGTTTGTCTGTTTTCACTTCAAACCTGGTCTTATCAATTCACCTCATGTATTTTGGATAACATGCATAGATGGTTAGATTACGAACGTATGGAAATCCAGATAACCAACCCATATTTCCATGCCTGTTAATACATGTAGCTATTTATGCACTTATCAGTGTGCAGGAAAAAAAAGATGCTGTTCCACATTCCTCCATCCAGGACGCCAATCTCTCCACTGCCAGCTCTGACAAATAGGCCTTTATCACCTGAGATGAAAGCCAGAGGGGAGAGGGAGAGAGAAGCAGATGGGGCAGAGGCATGGGGGGGGTAGAGGAGAGCGATTTTGCCGCTTTGTTGGCTGATCTGGTTCAATCCTTGTGGTGCAGCGATTGAATTGCCATCCAAGCCTTTTCCTTAAGAGGATTTGGACTCAAGGGAGTCGGCAGGCCACAGGAGTACAGTGCGAGGGGAGGAACCCGTGATGGGATGATGGAAGTGATGGAGGAGAAAGGCATGGGTGCAGAAAGAAAGAAAGAGCAGGACTGGGAACATTGCAGGAAAATAAATAAGAATCGGGATGTTAAAAAAAAAGGTTAAAGTCAAGGATAAAGCTTGCTCTGAGTCGAGGCAAACGTGTTATCACTTCTAGCAGGGATAATGTGTTAGCTATTTAAAGACAGGATGGAGGCAGAGATGGTGAGAAAGGTTAATGAAAGAAGTCACACACATTATAACTGTCAGGAAGAGAGGGAGCGTGAAAGAGAAAGGGGACAGTAACGATTTAAGGAGCAGATAAACAGAAGGAAGAGAGAGGCAGAGGAAGGATGACATGACGGGAGAGGAGCGGCAGGTGGTGATCTCTGATCCCATTATCCAGGGCTAATCCTGAGCAGCAGTGAGCGTGTTTGCATGTGTGGCGAAGAACAAGTGTGTGTGTGTGTGGTTTTTTGTTGTTGGCATGACACTCACTGACACATCAGGTCTGTCAGTCAAGATTGAGATCTGTTGAAATGGGACATGGGTTCATTTAAAAGTGTGTAAAATAGTGAGCATAAAGGATTGGCGTACACTTCACTAATAGCCATCTATTCAGTGAGACAAATTAGCAATTTAGTTCCGTATGGTGAATCTTGGCAAAAGTTTGGCTTTAGTTTTTGTACAGTATCCATTTTTCATAATGTTTTAACAAGCTATTTGCCATCTCTTGCTACTTCTTCTATCGTGTCTGTCTGCTCTCCATCTCACCCTCGCTCACAAAGCAACAGACTTCTGACAGCCTGCTGCTTGTCAGATGAAACAACCGACATCTCAGCTTTCGTCCACAAAATCATACAACTCCGGTGCAAACTTTTCAGAGTTTGAGAAACAGCAGAAGCAGCCTGATTGGGTGAGTTAAGAGTGAGTGAGAGTTTGGCAGCCCCTGGTGCGAGTCCAACGTGCTGTCACCTTCAGCACAGTGTGCACAGGGTATATTAATAGTCAGCTAGCCAGTAAGTCTGCGGCACAATGTGTTTGTGTAACAAAATGTACAGACGGATTTATAAACACTCTGGTGAAATCTGAGCTGTTGCTTTGTTATGTTTATATGAATAATAACCACAAAATTACAGAGTAAATAATTCAATCCTAGATTAAATTTTCATCTTTCCTGTTATGCTACGATCCCAGTAAAACAAACACTGGTATTTAGAGAGCCCCAAGTGAAATCGGATCTTCCCGGTTCTGTTACAGAAGTAAAAACACCTCTAAAATCACACTGACATTTAATAATGCAGAGAACTAAACATCCAGACTTGGAACAGCTGTACTAAAAGGGTGTCATGTGGTTCACTTGACATGTTGAGAGAAGGATGGCTTTTTTAATAATCAATCTAATATCTTTGTTTATTCAGTATCTGTTTTGTAGCTGCCTTTAAAAGGGACGGTTCACCCCCAAAAACAAAAAATGCATACTTTTCCTCTTACCTGTCATGCATTTTATCACCTAGATTGTTTTGGTGGGAATTACAGAGTGTTGGAGATATGGGCTGTGGAGATGTCTGCCTTCTCTGTAGTACAATGGAACGAGATAGCACCCGGCTTGTGGTGCTCGAAGCAACAAAAAAATATGTCTCTTTCCAGAAATCAAGACCTAGTCACTCAAGACAATCCACATTGTTGTGAGCACACTCATGTATTAACTATATTTTTCCCATCAAACTACACCCGCCAACGGTATCACCGCACAGATGGAATGTATGTACTGCTAGCTCGCCTGGGTTAGCAAGTGTTATAGCTTAGCCGAAGATGCTAAACTACAACATCTGGCACCTGGCAATCACACGAGTATAAGCCTCTCGTCCAAACAGCAGAGATTACAGCTAAAAAGTTAAGGAAATGCTAGGTTGTTGAGAGTGTTGGTGAGTGTTATGGATACAGACAAAACAGTTGCATTGCCATGCTGGTAAATTTTTGTGGTAGCTGCAGTTTTTTGTATACTGACAAAGCTTTTGGTTTTTAAAGCGAGGCACAAGCTGTACAATTTAAGCCCGTTTCTGACCCAATTTCTGAGCCGCATGACTCAGTTTAGAGTCTGACCAAACTTCAGCTTTGTCTGGTTTAGTCTTCTGTGCAGTTCGCAGGGGGAAGAGGGAACCAGTCATGGCCCGATCAACTGCTACCGACAGTTTTTGCACAGCTGAAGCAGAAGCTGAATGACAGATTGCGATGAGTAACAGGAGGTAGTGGAACAGAGGTTATTCCAGATGTGACGTCAGGATTTCTCCTACAAAAAGACTTAAACAAACAGTAGGTCATAAATCAATTCCCTTAAATACTTGTCCATGACCTAAGCAGTGTGTATTATTACATTAATAATCACATGAGAACTCCTGCCATCATTGCATTGTCATGTTTGAAGAGGGTTTTATCTTCTGGCTCTAATCCAGTCTAGGCCAGCATGTCACATGACGTCAGACGACTGCAGTTGCTGATGTAGATGTGCAGGTCATTATTGGTGCCATGCTAAGATATTAAGCCTCAGGGAAAAAAAGAAGTCTGTCCAAAGACAGTGTAATCCCACATTATTCAAACCAAAAATGTCAACCGCTGTTATTGGTGACACATTATCATAAAAGTTAAAAAATTCAAACTGTAAAGTAGTGTTATTAAAGGTCAGGAGCCAACTGCATTTTTAAATCTACTCGGCAGAACACGGATTATGTATTCCTCATTTATCGTTGTCAAAACTGCCGGTGCAGAGGTGTTAAAAACAGGCTCTGAGTACTCCTGTGGGGTGACGCTCTGAATATAAGCAGTGCTGTAAAGACTTGACACATGCTAGAGGTGCTCAATTGTGTTACGGCCTTAAAATAGTTAGGATATCCACTATGATCCTGAAACAATAGGCATGCAGACTCCAAGACTCAAGTGATGTTGAACTTATTTTCAGAACTCCCTAACCATTTTAGGCTTTAGAAATGTAGTCTCTGGTAGTGTTAAAGTCAAAATGGGGGGGATATAATTGAACGTTTCCATGGCAGGACATCTCTGTTCAAAGATGGGCAAGTTGAAAAGCATGATACAAAAAAGGGCAGCTCTCAGTGGGCTACAGTATGAACAGTGACTAGATACAACGTGGGCTAAGCATGACTCATGTAATTGCACATTAATGATGGCTAATTATGGGTGCATGAGCTGAGCTGCATGCCAGACTCAGTGTAGGGTCCACAGCCACACAGGATTTTTAATCTCTAGTCTCCATCAATTCCAAAACTTCAACTTAAAAATGTAGTGTTTTCTTGGCAGTATTACCGGAGTGTCGGTTTAATTCCTGCAGCAAGTTTTAAGTACAACACAGCCCACCAACATAGAACCAAGAGCCAAATACTGAAGTCGATTACTGCATGAATAATATGTACCCGGTTGAACCTTGTAAAACTGCGATTCACTTAAACAATATAGCCACTGACGCTTCATTTATAGCTAAAGCACTCTTCATACACACTAGACAAGAACTTTACATTTCAGGCAGCATAAAGCCACAGACTGCTTTAACACCGTAACATGGTAACCTGTGTGGATTAACGGTGTTGTAAAGTCACCTGAGGTTGAGCTGGCAGATGCTGAAGATTAGCCTGCTGTTGGCTGGGGAGCACCTCAGACCTCTTAGCAGTGTAGTCCAAACTTAATCGAACTTGGCGTGCAAACGCTCACTGCTGCGACACAAGGTCTGTTCATCTAACGGTGTCCATACCAGTTGAACTTGCTTGCGAGTTACAGTAGGAGCAAGCACAGCTCACAAGTAGAGCTGAAACAATTTGGTAATTGATCTATTAGTCGTGTTACAGAAAAATAATTTGCAACAATTTTAGTAATTGATTTGTTTCAGTCATTTTACAAAAAGAAGCTAAACATTTGCTCATTATGGCTTCCTGTGCTATTTCCTGATTTTCTTTGTGATATATCAGGAAAATTGTGCTTTTGATAAAAAATCTTAAGGGTTACCTTTGAATCTGAGAAATTGTGATGGATAGTTTAAACAATTAAAGTAATACTTTACCCCCAGTCTGATCATTTGCTTATTAAATACTCACACTGCGTTATGCTGAACACACTTTGCTCACTGTGGAGCCATGTGAATGCAAAGTTAGAAGTCCAGTGGTGGGTATATTTGAAGAAATGAAATAAAAAAAATTATGTTTTCTTTAGTGTATAATCACCTAAAAATATTAATCTTGTTATTGCTACCTTAGAATGAGCCGTTTATATCTAAATAAGGAGTCGGTGCTCATCCACGGAGTCCACCATGTTGCATCGCCATGTTTCTACAGTAGCCCAAAGTGGACAAACCAAACACATGCTCTTGATAGGGCCATTCGTGCTTTCGCTTCGTCCACTGTAGTTAGCAGGCCCTTGGCAACGAGCCAAACAGTGTGGTAAAAACACTGACTTTAACGTGAAACTGCTTCATTCAGTGTGTTTACTGGTTTAAAACCCTGGTCCATTTATTTTGGACCACTCCTGCTACAGTAAGAACCTCCTTAACAATGAACACTGAGGGAACCCTACGCTTGGCATGCGGGAGAAGTTTCAGCTGGTTGCAATCTGCAATCCTCACTGTTAGACGCCACTAAATCCTGCACATTGCTCCGCTAAGACAGGTTAAGTAACTGATAAACAAATGACCAATTTGGTGCAAAGGTATTCCTTCAATTGGCTGGTTAAAAGAAGAATTGGCAGAATAATTGAAATAGTTTTTGGTTTCAGCCCCCTTTTTCAGATGTACAGTTTTTAAAACCATAATACACTGTAAACATGGAAGGCACAATAAAATACATATACGACAATCCACAAACTACATTACACACACCACAATATCACAACATAAGCCACAATATATATACTAACAATACATTTACAACTATATAGTACAGCTTCAATGTTGACCTGTTAAAGAATAGCATCCATATTGGTGTTGGTGAACAATATGTTTAACTGCACATGCTGCAGCAATCTAGGCAAAACTGCGGCACTTCCTTTAGCTCATAAACCTGCCATTTCACCAGTGCAAAATAACAAATGTGATTTTGTTTGAAGAATGCAGCCCGCCTTTAGGGATCAAACACCAAGAAGAAGCCATTGTAATGTACATCTGTGTGTGTGTGTCTCTGCGCATGAGTGATGTTTGACAGAAACACCACAGCTCCGTCCGCTCAGTTCCTGTGCTTGTCGAAACAAACAACAAAAAGAAAAACGCTTCCATGTTTAACATATGCAGGCCAGCTGCTTGATGCGAAATGCATTCTTCTCTTATCAACCAAACAACAGAGAGCCCACAAGTAAAGCTCAGAAATATGAGTAAGCAGCTCACATCACTCTGGACGATATCCTCCAGGGTGTATTACAAGTTGCAGCCCAGCTTTGATTAGCCTCTATTGGAAAGTCTCTTCTGAGGACAGCCTGCTTTTTATATTCTGTTAAATTAAAATAAGTTTACACTTTCCCACTTTTAAGGATGAGGTGTGCATCCCTAATGTCAGAGCCAAGAACATATTGTCTTGGTTTCTTGGGGATATTTTGTGTGACTTTTTTTTAAAGGAGTGCTCTAGCCTCTGGCTCATACTTGAAAATGATGGGGCAAAATTCTCATTCATGTTCCATCCAATGTAAATAATTGAATTCTGGCAACCAAAATAGGCCCAGTGCTCCAACCACAGCTCGGCTGCATTTTCAATCTTTAATGACTTTGTGGAAGAATAAGCTGGGACTTTAAAACAGTGCCAATTTATCAAGACAGAAAAGACACTTTCAACTGAGAGAACACACAATTAGCAAGAGCCCAGTGTTTCACAGAAGTGAGCGAGTTTTTTTGTGCTCCCTCCTTTAGATGAAAGATATCACTAACAAAACTCCAGCTAAAAATGGCTTTCAATCTATCTGCCAAACCTCGGCTCCCTTGCTCACTACATAGCCTTTCCCAATTCTTTCCCAGTGCTGTAATTCTGCAAGAATGTGTGGTTTCTGAAGACTGCAGTCTGGCTTTCCTGAAAGGTCCTGAAACAACACAAGATGCTGGCCGACTGGCGCTCCACCCTGTGCTCCAGGTTTTACTTTACCACCTCCCAACTGAAGGGCTAAGCATGCAGGGGTCTCAAGAGAGCCATCGTGAGTGGTTGTAAGAAAAAAAAATCAAAAGACATGTTCAGAGGCAGCTTTTTTTCAAACAAAAAGAGGCAGTGAGCTCTACTCGATGGTATGTGCATAAAACTTTGAAGACTGATTTCTCAAGTAAGAACAGACAGAGATATGCTGTGAAAGCTGGAGGGGCAGAGGTTGCAGTGGTACATCCCACACTAAAGAGAAGCCACTATCAAAAACCCACCAGGCAACAGATGCTTCCAGCAGCCTTTGCACTGCAGGACTGACAAAACCTGTCATAAAGCCGCCTGTGGTCTCGGAGTCGCACATAGCAATGTGCAGCCACACTAAACAAAAGCGAAGGCTACAACAGTAAGCAATCATCTTCAAAAAGGCATCTTCAGTAGAATCTTCAGAGCCATGTGTTGATGCAGTGAACGTGGAGGCAGCTCTGTCTGCCACACACAAATGTGGCGAGGTCCATGGAGTTCATTAGATGCACAATGTAAAAGTGGGATGCCACAGTGTCACTATAAAAAAGGAGTCTGTGAAGCGGGAGAGAGCTAACGTAACCACAGTTCTGTTGCTGTATCAATGTTGTGTATTGCTCTCATCATAAGACAAAAGTAGTCATTATTTATGGCTTATTAAGCTTTGGCTGTAGGGCGAAGAGAGACCTTTTGATCGGAACGTCATGCCTTTAGTTAAAAGAGCGTTCAGCAATCTATTATTCCACTTCCAAAACGCTGAGAGGCCTCATAAGAAAAAGATTAACAAATTAACAGTCAAGCCGAAGCAGCTGAGGCCAAAATATTTCTTCTCATAATGCAACTCAATAGCATTGTTTTGTTGGACTCTTCCTGCCTGCTAAACTCAAATATCCATGCCCCTAATTTCCAACAGACTTTTCGAGTCCAAACCGAGATGTTTTTCAGACTCGGCAAAGCTCCTTCAGAACTACAGCAGACATTATGCAACTACCTTCCCAATTGTCCTTGTGTGCATTCAGGATTCAAGACACATAACAACTTTAATTTGTTCTTGAGCAAAGCAATGAGAAGATAATAAGACAATCCTACATGGGCTTCATGATACATGCACTTACAGCCGTGCCTCTTCTTACCCACCTGAATATGTTGATGAATTGTGATGGTTCTTAAATAAGATGCACATGACAGGAAAACGTGCAATTAGCATAGGGAAACGGCCCAGTATAAGTGCAGCTGATTTTAGTGCTGTGTGCAAACCACAAACCATTAAGCCACTGACACTGAACAGGTTAAACTCAGACAACAGAAGAGAAGAACTGAGTGTCAATGTCTGGTTATAGGCCAACTCCTGCTGGGTCGGAGGGTTTAAAGAGGTGTTATAAACCAAGGTGGAAGCAGATAGCCCTGATCCCCTAGATTAAAAGTTGGATTTATGTTGAAAGCTAATAATGCAGACTTATGAAATTTCAAACATATAACACTTACAAATCATCCACCCATCTCCGGCAGCACCTCGATCCAACTTCATACCCTTAGAACTGTTGTGAAGTATGACAGATATAGGAGCAACGTAAACGTACAGCTAAAGTCAAGGGGGAGTGAGCTCGAAACAAACTTGTTATATTAGGTACTTTTTTTAACCATTGCACTTTATAGCAGAAATGGTTTGTAATTGTTTGCATTATTTTTTGCCAGTGCACGTTCACGTTAAATATCCTTGTTATTGTGCTAACTGGCTAACTAGCGTCTTGAATCCTTGCTGTCAGTCACCCAGTTTTCTCTATATGAATTCAAATGCAGACTACGACTGTCTGCTAGTATGGAGAGTTATTTTCTCTGATGCAGGCGCAGAATGTATGTGCTAGTTGGTTGTTGTCTATACTGTTTACGGTGTGTTCATGTGAAATATTTTGGCCAAGAAACAGGCGACGTGAGGTGACACAACAGTCGGCCTTTGTGGCCACTAGTTCTCAGAGGGTATAGGCGTCTGGGCCTTTAAATGTGGATGCAAGAACAAGCAGGAGGTACGCTAGTATTGATGAATGCCAAGAAATTTCTTAAATTGTTCAGATATGCAATTTAGGATCAAATCTGTGTGTATGTGCAAATCATGCATGAGGCCCCATGTGCTCATACGAGTGGTGAGAAACTCCACAGTGTGCCTTTAAGTTTGGCTTCAAGTTCAACTATGACACTTACATGAAAAAAAATGTTTGCTCAAAAATTGTTTTAATAGTTAATTGAGCAGCACTGCTGGATCACTTAAGTTAGCCAAAATGTTATGAGGCTATGAGGCTTAAAGCTGCTTAAAGGTTCTGAAGATCCCTCATTCTCCTTATATCCACTATTTAATTCTTTGTGATGAATCTGAAAAGCCCTACGGAGACTGTGCTGCGAAAGCCAGGAGGCTCCCGGACAGAAAGGATATCCTGCTGAGTGTGGAGGATAGCGGTCATGCAGCCATTCCACTCACCCACTCAATCACTTGATTAAACAAATTATCATCATCAAAGTAATCAAGCTCTGCACCCTGCCTGCCTGCTTCCATTATACCATGAAAACCGGTTTAAGCATAGCATGGAAACGATACGGATTATGTGTGAAGCTCTGACCTTGGATGATGTCACTGTCAAAGGGCTTATATTTTCAGGGGGTGGAAGTAAGACGGAGATAGCCAGAGAGGAAGGGTGAAAGGAAGAGACAGACCAAAATAAAGAAATCCAAAAAGAGGGAGACATGGGACAGCGTAAAAACTGCTTTATGTTCCCAAATTTAGTTTCTTTATTTGAGCCTTTAATTTTGGGGGGCAATATTCAGTTTCATATTTCCAAACTCCAAGCACTGTGGACCCTGCAACCTAAACGCAGTCAACCCTGCAAAAATAGATTTCCAGTAAACAGGTCAAAGGGTCAACCATGTACCTGACTGCGGACATGACACATTCTGACTGGCAGCCTCTGTTTGTTTAAAGACCTCTCCCTGAAATTTTCCACCCATCAAGAGGGCTGTGTGGTCTCGCCCGTAAGGAG
The DNA here is from genome assembly GCF_041903045.1 of Epinephelus lanceolatus. NCBI lineage: Eukaryota > Metazoa > Chordata > Actinopteri > Perciformes > Serranidae > Epinephelus > Epinephelus lanceolatus. The sequence continues at coordinate 26,165,751 of NC_135749.1, forward strand.
AGCGCCGGCAATGAGCGTGTCAGCGGTATTTGCATTTAAAATCAAAATGGATTCCATCTGACACGGTTTCTCTGGTCTAAAGCCTCTCTGGGCTGAATAATAAACCCAATCCCTTGGTGTAATGGAGGACTGACTGCTGGGGTGCTGAATGCAGCATCATGCTCTGCTGAAAGGGTTTACAGTCTCAGTTGAGATCACAGATGGCTGTTAACTGAATGCATTAGTAAAGATTAACTCGCCTGGTAGAATCGCAACATTAGTGCCTCTGATCATGTTAACAACCACGGCAGGGAGACAGTGTGTGGTATGATAAGGCATGCAATTTGTCCTGGGGCTGCACAGTTAATTGTGTGTGTCAAATTTACTGCCAGGATTGATTTTTTTTTTGAGAATATTGGCAATATCACAGTGCCATACTGTGTAGAAAATCCAACGGTTACATACAGCAGATGTTGAAGAGATGCCAAATGTGCATGCAAGTCATTTTACTCTTTAAGAGTAACTTTGGGTAAACCTGGACCATATTTTCCCATGTTTTTGTGTCTAAGTGGCTAACAGAGACAACATTTTGTGAAACTGCTTTAGTATTGAGTGAGACGCTACGGCCACTGCAGCAAAACGGGCTGCAATGTAACATCTCAGGGCATGTTCATATTGTCAACTTATGTCCTCTAACAGTGCTTGTTTTTGCCACTGACAGGCTCAGATTGTTATTATAAGTGCCTGACAACATTATCGAAAAGTATTATACGGAGAAAGACCTTTTTTTAAAAGAGTAAGATCCTTTTTGTTTAACCAGAATCAGCCAGATCTCGCCATTGCCAAACCCACCAGACTCCATTTAAATAAATGTTAATTTTAGTGTGTATAGAGCCAGCATATTTTCACATCTAACTGGGTGAATTAAGGGTTTATATCCTCCAAACCAGAGTTGGTGATTGTTGGAACAGTAGAAAAACAAACCAGGATGGTTTTTGTGAGTTTTAATTTGTTTTTATCGGCTTTGAATAAAGTGTGTCTTACGATGATAAAATTACTGTTTACTTACAAAAAAGGTCTTACTCTTTAAAGGAGCTATATGTAAGAAATCTAAAGCAAACAGTCATAAAATCCTCTTAATATGTCAAAGAGACTAAGGAATAATGTTCATATAACATACTGATCTCACCGACAACAATAGTACAGCCAGAATATTCGCATTTAAAAAACATTTTTACAGTCTGCAAATCATGTTTATGTTTTGAATTTGTGTTTTGGCCTGTTGCACCACCCACCGCCGTCTACCAGTCACGCAGTCAGTAGAGTCTCAGCATCAGTTACAGTTACGACTGAGCTACAGCAGCACGGCAAGCAGCATTAGCAGTGTCCCAGTACATAGCATTAGCAGCCGGCTCCTCATGAGCTGTATGCCGGCAGCAGCGTTAGCAGCAGAAAAGCCGGACTTGCTCGAATGGTCCGCTGGAAAACCGAAGATCACGGACGCGGCGACGCGGCCCTGCCACGGCAGCTGTCCGTGGGCAAACAAATCAGTCTCCAACGTGCCACTGTCCAGCAACCTCGAATCTGTAGGGGAGGGGGGGCGGACATGACCCGCGGCAGTATTTTGAATTTGAGTGCAGTAACCGTTTTGGCCACATTCTTACATACAGCGCCTTTAACTAAAAGGTCTGTCTCCGTAGGGATCCTTCTCGCAAGTGGTTGAACACTTAGAATAACAATCTGAGCCTGTCAGTGGCAAAAACAAGCACTTATAGTGAACATAAATTGATGCTGCATGCATGCACTGTGGTGGTTACACTGCAGCCCGTTTTGCTGGCGTCTCATTCAGTACTGGTGCAATTTTAAAAATGATTGTTCTCATTAATCACTTTGACACAAAAACATGGAAAATTAGGATACAGGTTGAAAAGCACCTAAGTTATAAGGGTTACAATAAAGTATGTTTGGCTTTAGACTGAGCAAAAAGCATCAAACATAAAGCACAGGAATTTCAAACATCAGTTTAGGCTTTAGAAATATTAGATGGCCGCTTGTCTCTATTTTCTTATACTTTCTGCTCCAAAGCATCAATCGATTAATCCAGAAAATAATTGGCACATTAATCGAGATCTTAATGGTGTATTTAAAATTCTTGAGTGACAAGTTTCTGGTTCCATTCGTAGAGCACAAGAGGAGCAATGTTCACAGGTTTTACTTTTTTCCCACTGCAAATCATTTCTTTGGGGAAAAAAAGATTAATAGATCGCACCTGTTTTCACAGATTACAGACTATAAATTAGTTTCAGACTCAGTTTGAACCTCAGTAGCAAATGAAACTCCAACTATTTTCTTTAATTTAGTGCCCAGCAATGTTCTTTTTTAATATTTGCCCCCTTTTTCACCAGCAGTCAGTCTTACAGTGTGAGTCACTGTCTGGACTGTTTTGGTGATGTGGTCACAGTTTAGAATTTCAAACATCGGATGTCTGCCACAACAGTACACTGGAACATCTGGATACAGATCTGGGGGTCTTGACATCACGGTTCTTCCAAATCAAAATAAGGAAATGAAAAAAACCACGGCAAAGTCAAAACTCACCATTGCCTTTGAAATTAAACTAGGATTAAAAACTAGGATATGAAAGCGCTGCTGAAGACAGGAACACTCCATATTCCTGCCAGGAATATGGAGTGTTGGAGACGGATGCACATTTTTCTGAGCATGGAATAAACCAGCTTATTATTAAATTACAGGTTATGTGCTCATGAGGAAATTATTAAAAGCTGGGAGCATTCAGGAGACTGTTGAGACTATCCACGTGGAGACGGGGATGGAAACACGTCTGCTTCCTCTTTTTTTGTGATCCATTACAATGACGAACACATCTCAAGGATGAATATTCATGAGTGCTCAATTACAGCCTTTAAAGTCACTGCTTTTAAAAACAAGATGAGTTTACACACCAGCATGCATTTAGAGGAAGAAGTGCTGTGTCCTATGTGGGGAGTTCACTAATGAATTCCCCTCTCCAGCTCATCAGCTTCCCCAAATAACCCTCTAGAGTCTCAGAGTTTTCTCATGAAAACAGTATTAAATTAAGTGACTGCATGGAGTATAATTTGCGGTTGGTGATACACCCTGCATAGAAAGCATGATTTACACGCGTAAGCTCATTCTGCACTGTTTTGACTCGAGATGGGGGGGGGGGAATAATGGAAACACCATACATTAGAGGTACATTTTTTCTGCTCGGAGGAACGCCAGTGCAGATATCAATTTGGCGCCTTTTAGAGACGATAAAGCGTGCTCGTAAATAGGGGTGAGCACAGATGTGTTAAATGTGCCGTGGCGTTTTCCACAGCAATCTTGGGAGCTAGATGGAAAAACCTAGCTGACGTCATGGCTTTAAATGTGTTTTTTTTTGGGATAGTATACAGATGGAACACATTTGGCCCTCAGATCGTTGTCTATTCAGCAGAACAAAGTCAAACAAGAAAGTTTCACAAGCAGCATTTGATTTCACTTCATTCTTTAACAAGCCGACCAACAAAACCTGAACTGACCACAATCCATGCTAATGATATTTAATACAGGGAAAAATGTTTTTTTCTTCTCAGTTGGAGTAATAGGGCAGCTATAATGTAGTTATAGTTAGCTATAATGAAGTTCAGCTTTACAGTAAATTGCAGCAACTCCACAATGTACAATTCTTACAGTGATTTTTATGTGCTCTGGCATCTTTGGAGAGTGTAAAATCCATTCAACAGCAGTGCAAAAATACGTAAAAGTCAGCAAAGTAAAGCTGAAACGAATGTTTGACATAGAGACAGAGTGCAACATGTCTGCTGGAGAGGAAAACAATCCGCTCAACATCATGCAACTAACACAAACAAAATGCCTGTAGCTAGCTACAAATATTAGATATCCAAGAATTGTTAAAGCACCTTAAGTCTACCAGAGAGGAAAAGGTATATTGACTCAATATTGTCTCAGTAGCTGGGTTTCCATCCAAATGTATCGCAAATTTTAAGCGAATTTTGTGAAAATGCGCAAAAGAAAATGCGAATTTACGCACGTTTCCATTCATTATTTTTTTGCGAGTATTGGGAGTCAACAGGTTGAGCAGAAGGTGGCGCTTCTCATGAAAAATAAAATGCAAAAGAACACCCGTAGAAGAGGGCGCCGTGAGATGACGTCATTGAGAGCGTCTCATGTCCACAACTGATGTAAACAATTACCGGCACATCCATTACTACGGCGAGATGGAGAGATTCCTTGGGAACTTCTTGGCTATTGCGAGAGCTCTCATCACACTCATATCAGCGTTGTCAGCGTAGCCTACATAATGCCGTGATGTCTGTGTTGGTACACCAGGTAGCGCACATGATGCAGCGGTATTCAACACATCCAGTCTATTCAGGTAAGTTGTGAAATAGCCTACACTCACCTGACACTGGAGTAATTACCTCTCTAAGTTCACACAGGTGTGTGTGTGAAGTAGAAGTAGGATTCGGTAGCCTACGTCATTGTTTATTCGCTAAATCTGTTTCCATTGCCAAAAGTCGCATTTTCCTAATATCGATATGCTGACTTTTCCACCCCCCTCCAAGCGTAAAAACTTTTTTGTGATATTTCGGCCCTTTTTCGAATTTCTGGCGTTTCCATTCAAGTTTTTTTTTTCGCAATTGTTGAAAATGTGAATAAATAGGTGGATGGAAACCCACCTAATGTCTCTCCTTCTTACCGTGCTTATCTTGGATAAACGATCCCACTAAATGGCCAGAAGTAAAAAACTTTCATGCCCCCCCTTCAAAGGCCAGATATTGGGATAGCAACCAATAAAAAGGGATCCATGTTGAATTTTAGTGAAAAAAACGGTAGCATGATAGCATTAGCAAACAATTGTTTATTTTCCTTAAATAAATATGAATTTAACTTTGTTTCACCCCATGTTTTTCAGAAGGGCCCGCCCCACAGTTCGGGAACCACTGCTTTAACCTAACAGAGATCAAAACTAGGCCTTGCATAGCTTAGTTAGCTTCAACCTCTACACCTCGTCTAAAATACGACTGTAACTTATTTAAAAATAATCAAGGCACACGTCCACACGGACATGGGTATATTTGAAAACGTAGCCTTTTTTTTTTTTTTTTTTTTTTTTTTTTTTTTAACAGTTTAGCCCTTTGTCCATATGCAAACTGCGTTTTATGTCACTCAAAAACAGCTGTTTGGTAAAACTGCGTTCAGCGTGAAGATTTTCGGAAACTCAAAAAGTTTTTGTATTGTAATGTCAAAGGGTGTGCCATTAGGCGACCTTTCATGCAGTGGTGGACATGGCCCAAATAGTGCTGGCTCTGACATTAGTAACAGGACATTTTACACTAGAGGGCCGAGTCAAAAGTTTCTCACAACAACAAATGACGCGACAGTGGAGGTTATAAAAATGTACCTTTTCATGGAGGAACCATTGTAGACGGCGGTGGTCTGTGAGACCATTACATACAGTACCTTTTCCTATATTACTAATTTGTTCTGTTCTGACAAATTTCTTTGTCGTGCACAAATACAGGCGAAATAAATACAATATATGTGTATGTATGCAACAGTGAGCACAAATTGGCCCTTACATGCCCAATGTAATATTACTTCTGCTGTCTTGAAGGCTCAATTTTGCGGTTTGGCAGCTTATAAAAACTGAGTTCTTTACCCTGTTGGTTGTGCATCCCATCATAGAGCAGCTTTTAGGCAATTTTTTGTTGTTTGCTAGCAGATAAAATGACAAGGAGGCTCCTTCCTGCAATACAAAGTCAATGGAGAGCGATGAATTGTTTTCCCCTCCGGTGTAGGCGGGACTTAATTGCATTCTGTCTCTGTTGCTTGAGAAATGCAGTGCCAAACATCTGCTTCTCAAATGTGAGAATTTGCTGTTTTACTTATATGATAGTAAATACTGTATAATACTGAATACTGTTGGGTTTTGGACTAGTGTTTGGGTAAATTGAGAAAATGTGAACGTCTTGGGCCTAAAGGAATTGGGTCTTCTTTTAAATCACATTAAAAAAGTGAAAGCACAAAGTATCTTTCACAGTGATTATAAAGTGAAAAGTATGGACAGATTTCTAAATCTCTTACAGACTGTCACCAAAGCAGTCCAGTACTCACATACCAAACACCAGTAGCAGCACTCTGTTTACCACATGGTTTTGTCTCATTTCACCCCCTGCCAAGTTAGACACTTTTCACACCTCACACGGCAAAGCTCCAGACAGGTCCTGCCCGTCTTGGAAAAACCTGAACACCAAAAAGGAGGCAGGGTTCACACTCTTCCTCCACTTCTTTTTCCTTCATCTCCTCTTTCTTTTCTTCCTACCCACTGGAACTGGAGGCAGTAAAAAAAAAAGTGAGAAAGAAAGGAAGAAAACAGACGTCCTAACACAGGGTTTTCCCCATTTCTCTTTGTCACAACCACAATCCCCTCCACAGCAGTCCTGCCAAGGAAGTTTCCATTTGCTAAGCTAATTAAATAGAAGAAAAGGGGGAAGAAAGAGGGTGGGAACAGAGAAAGAGTAATGTTCCAGGTCTACTATGTCTAAATATTTTCATCCAAATTGCCACAAGCACATGCACAGGCTTTTATTGTCCACTGTTGCAGCCTCAGATAGTCTGCTAGCTAAGGTGGCTGTGGCCCAACATAAACCAGTGCTGCTGTCGCCGGTTTTTGCTGCAGCCACATCTCCCTAATGTGTTCTCCCTATGCCTTGGTGGCTGGGATGACAGCGTATTTTAAACACATGGCTATAAACTCACACACATACCCCGAGGGACATAAAAAGGCACGGATGTACAAACCACCACATGCACAGTCAACAGAGTTTGACTATTTGTGAGTCTTTACTAGTATGCACAAGTCCCTGCCAAAGTAAGAGCCTCTTCCAACTCGTCGACAAGAGAGGAGGAGGAGGAGGAGGAGGAGGAGGAGAGAGGGGAGAGGAAAGCAGCTCCTTTCAAACACACATACGACCTGCAGATGTTGGCAAATTCAATGCAAGCACTCACATCTTAAGGGAAGGGAAAGAGAAAAAAGGGGTGTATCTTGTGTGAAAAAAGAGAAATATACTCTTTCCCTTCATTCCTTCCAGATGCCTGAGAGGGAAATATAATGCCACTGTTCTAAGACACTGTGGTAATGACAGGCAGCATCTTGACCACGCTGGTGGAGAGATGTGGCAAAAGGGGCGTAATGTAGAGGGACAGAGAAAAAAGCAACACGGGGGAGGTATGTGTGCGAATGTGTGTGCCTGTATGGTGACAAAACAGGAGTTCATGCGTGGACACAGATGGTTTCAGGGAAAAAAGGGGGGGTGGTTGCTGCTGTGCTTTCAGTGGTCCAGCAGCCCCTGCCTGCTGCCTTCTGTAGAGTCCATTAGCGATTGCATAATGCTTGGCAGACAGGGACTGAGTGAATGCACCCCCTAAAGGGTCGGACACCAGCGAGGAGGTAGGTCGCTCTGCAGAGCAAGAAACTCGCTGTTCCCATGTGTGTCAGCCGTGGATTTATTACGAAAATAAAGAAGAAAGCAGTGGCTTTTTCACAGTCAGATAAAACACAAGCGGTTGCATGCAGGGGAGCTAGTTGAGTCTTCAGTTTGAGGAATTCTAGGTTAATGCAAAATAAAAGAGCATCATTAAATATACAGCAGGAGAAGCTGCAGTCGCAGCACAGCATCTGGCCTCTGCTTCTGTGTGGCACTCCATCCTTTCATTTCTCTGCTCCGTCATTACCCTCTTATACCACCGCTTTTATTACACTCTATTTGGCCATTTGTATCCTTGCATATTATTCCTTACTGCTCTTCTCCCTTTATATTTCCTCCTCTTTAATACAGAATGACGGAGAAGAGAGTTAATATTTTGTCCACTCACTTTAGACATGCATTTTACTTATTCATCGTGAAATACATTGGAAATGAAGTGCTTTAGATGAAGCGTTTTGCTTTTATCACTGGAGAATGAAGAGGAAATTTCTGATGTACATGCCTCATTCAGGCTGTAGAAGCCTTGTGCTATGAAACAAACAGCGCTGAGTTGCTTTCAGTTCAGTCGCCTTGGAGAGGGCGTCAGGAGGATTAAAAAAAAACATTAAGAGGAAAATAGCATGCTTTTAGGATTTAGATAGCCTCAAGATCAGACTACGCAAAAGGAAATAGTAATGTGAGTTGTTTGTTCTTGGTGAATCTGGGAGCGAATGATGTGTGTGGATTTTAGGTTTTTGAGTATTTGTGTGGAAGAATGCAATAGACAGCCCTTAAGTTGAGAGGAAGGTCAGCGTGTGCGCCTCTGCTGTTCGTTTCATTACTTCTAAATCCGCAGATAGACAACTACCATTCAAGCCGGGGAAAAAAAACAGAATACTGCTGCAGGACTGAGATAATACGTCCCTCTCCATACGCAGCCTGCACCTTTTCCCCTCCCCCAAAAAGCCATCAAAGGCTTCAAGCCGAAGTCTTGTATTTGCTGCTGTAGCCTTTTCACCTTTGAAATACTATAACGGATTTTTAAGGCTTAGCATGTTTTTCCCTTTTGACCATTTGAGGGTTGTTAATCATAGAGATATGACCTCACTTGCCCTTATGAAAAAAAGACTGACACAGCTTTCATTCTACACCATCTTCATGAATGGGGTGAATCCATTACAAATTCCCAGGAGAGAAAAACATAAACAAGTATGTGAAATCTTCCTTTGGCTGACTCCAGAATCACTTGAACTTGAACTGAAACATTCTGTATAATTTTCAGTCCCATTTCCCTCTGCCTCTCTTGCCGCCGCCACACTCCAGCTTCCCTCGACTGTCCTCAGAAGCAGTGCTCACACCAAACCCTGCCCTCTTCTGAAGTGATTCTTTTGAGTCCAGCATCAGAGTGCGAGACAGCACTCAGAACCCCCTTGTAAATCACAGATGTAAAGGGAGGTGAACAACACCCACGCTTCCCACCAAAACATGACACAAATTACAGACCACAGCATCTGCAGAGTGGCGCGCACTGAAAACACGGCAGGGTGGGCCAAGCGTATAGCTCAGCCCGGCCAAACTCTTCCTCCGTTCACAAAAGTTCTTGGGAAGCGGAGGAGTGGAAAATGTGACAGAAACGGAAAAGAGATGCAGAAGAGAGCAAACCATTGCAGTTCCACATTCACTTGGCGGCCTCATCTAATGAGAGACATGATAACAGCACACCAGCGTGGCTCCACTGTACTTTGCATCCTGCAAAACAGTAGTTTCCTTCAACTGGAGGCTCCAACATGTGCAGAGACCTCACATGTTGCAATACTGTCAAAGCATTACTCGCTAAGTAAGCTGGTGAGCAGGCAAACCAAGATGAAAAAGAAAAACATAAATGGTTGCTAGACAAAAGCACAGCTGATATGACCATATTAGGGTTGCACCCTGAGAGCCGAAGATTAAAGTCATCAGTCAGAAACCCTAAGTCGACTGAGATTCCTTCGAATAGAGCAAACAGGTTTTTGGTTTGTTTTTTTGTCAGTGAGTGTAGTTCTGAGGACGTTTTTGTCCATTTAGCTCCAGTGAGTGCTCTTCATTTTTACGCTGCTCACAGGTACAGGTAGCTGCAGACACAGACCCACAGGCCTGAGTGAGATGGAGGCAGCTGCCCAGAAGATGAGGGGCTTTACCTGGTCAGGCTCCAAGATAAAGTTATTGTCTGCCTTCAGCTTAGAAGTGGTGAATTTAAAGCTCACTGGAACTCAGAGGCCGTTTACATGTACACAGTGATTTTGATAAACGGAGACATCTTCCTTCGTTTGTGCCCTTCGTTTACATGCAAACGGAGATTTCTCCTCTGAAAACGAGTCTTTCTAAAAACTCCGGCCAGAGTGGAGATTTTGGAAAACTCCGGTTGCGCGTTTGCATGTAAACTGAGATAAACGGAGATAAACGGAGTTATAGGCAGCCCACGTCACAGTATGCGCCAGAACTTGCGCCTGTGTAAAAAGTGCGACCTATGTTGCTATGGTGACAATGGATACATGGAAGGCTTGAGCTTCTCGTTACACTGCCACCTACAGGTTTGGCATGCTCTTGTGTATATATACACGGGTAAGTGTAAACGAAGATCTTTTTGAAAACGGAGCTGGTGAAATGTCCGGTTATGAAAATAGCCGGCAACGTGTAAACGGCGTCTCAGTCTGGCTTTTGTTTGCTATCTAATGCAATCACATTTTCGATCTGTCTTTTGCGTAGTCAGCACGCATTAGCTTGGATGTCTAACTTGGCTTGTTTACTATACTGCATGAACGTTGCCGTCACCCTGGCCAACCTGGCGAACTCTGTTCAAACTCTCAAACTCCATATGGAACAGCCAAATCCAAACTGACTGACATAATAATAACAATAGGCTCTTTACGTGCTGATAAGGACAGTAAAGGCGATAACAGTATAAAAACAACTACCACAATGAAAAAGGAAGGGGTGGGGTGGCGCTAATGGATACTATATTAGAGGCAGATTTAAATGGGTGTGTTTGAGTGCATGTTTTAAAAGAGGGGAGTCTGAATGTTTTCAAAAGTAGCTGAGTGTTACCCTGTACCTCTGTGATGTGGTGATAATTAAAACACACAGATGTGCCTAAAGCAGGTTATCAACTACTTATCAACACCAGTGCCAATATTGACAATCAATGGCACGTGTCAAGTTCCAGTGAGGCCTTCAGGGGACACAGATAAAGGGGAGGTGGATATTGATCCAGTTTAAAGAGTGTGCGTGTGTCTGTATTTGTTCATGTAAAGTCACAGTCAAGCGTGCCTTGTTCTTTTAATAGACGACCTCGCGTTTTGCCAAAATAAGGTGGATTTGGGGATGTTATACTTTAAGTCTATGTGTACTGTAATCCAATACAGTATTGTAATAGCTGCAACCTTTGTGAAACTTCTAATAGTGGATGCTGTCACAAAGGTGTTCAACTTGTTCAACGCCATGATTTGTGGTAGTGTACTCTTGTAATACGAGTTTCATGGCCACTCTGTGCGTATTAGGCCATGCACACTTATGATAAAGTCAAATAAAGAGCCTGATTTTTGTGCACAGACACACATGCCTGGTGTAAAAACAGATCACAGAAAGCATGTAAAAAATGTACTCCGAGGGTGACCTCGTGCAAAACAATGAGTCATTAAAATAACAGTGTCTGAATCAGCTAATCAGCAGCTCTAACAGAGGAGGAGGCACTGCGCCAAGCGACAAGTCACAACCCACAGAGAAACAACAGGAGGGGACAATAATGACAGGGGCTGCACATGAAAGTGCCAAAATCTGTCATTCCAACAGCCCGGCCAATTTGCAGGGTGATGCACACTCAGTGAGGAGGCACGGCGCTGATTTGAACCTGAAACTGGATCAGAGAATCAACAGCAACATGGGGGGGTTTAAGGTTGTTTTAAGGCTGTTAGTGAAGATAAAAAGGGAAAAATGAGAACAAAAGTTAGGTCACTGCTTTGGTGAGCCCTGTTAATTAAAATGTCAACTATCCAATGCTTGCAAGCAAACAGAAGATGAAAAAAAAGCGCATCTATCTAATAAGCTCCAATAATGATGCCATTTCCTCAATAATGCATCTGTTTCAGTGAGCATGGGCCCGTCCACAGCTGTCATAGGAATCAACATCATAACAACAAATCACTGCAATACAGCTTTAATGCTCACACAGAGGCGCTCTGTGCTCCCTAATAGTCAGCGTGGTGATAATAACCTCCATTCCAGATGTCATATTTCATGTGATATTTCCAAAGCAGTCCCTTTAAAATGTGTCTTGCAATGACTTCATAGCTTTGAGAGATGTTTAAGCAACAAATACAAGCTTCATCTACCAAGGTCCCTTTAAAGTGTTGCTCCATGTTAGAAAAATAAAAAAGCTGAGCAGTGAGAGAAGCATATTGACCTCTGCAGGCTCTATTTGAGCTTGCAATGTGTATTTCAGTATCTAATGTGATGGTAAGAAAAATTGTTTGGTACAAAGTGGCAGCGATAGGCCTGCCTGCTTTACTTGTCAGACGCGGAGGTTCAAAGAGACTTCTCAGCAAACTACAAATTACATGTTTGTTGTTGTTTATTCTGTCATATTTGGGCGGAGTTTTGCAAAACATGAAGAAAAGCACGCGTGGAAATCAGCAAATGCGAGTGTTTTCTTACAGAAACGGCTTAAAAAAGCAGCGAGTGGTCCGTACGTGGACCTGAGTTCTCTCCCCCACAGCCCCGTTTTAAGTTTGCTTTTCAGAAACTTACCCTTTCCACGGAGAGGAGGACGGTCAGCCCGAGGGTCAAAATTATCCAAACGTTCCTCATTATTCCTCTTTATGAATTGAAACCGCGTTGTTTGGGAGCGAAATGTCAAATCTTTCCCCTCTTCTTCTTCTTCTTCTTCCCTCTCGCTTTCCTTGCACCCTTCGCTCCAACTCCTGCCGCTTGTCTCTCTCAGGAGTGGGATCCCACCGGATACGTGTTGCGTTTTGGTTATTCCTCCCCCCCTCTCTCCAGGCACTTCTTTTCTCTCTCTCTCTCTCTCTCTCTGTAAAACTGACAAAATATATACAAATAAAAAGCACGGTTTAAACTGCAAAGTTTCCCCCCTCGCGCTCCTTGTGCCAGTGAAGATCCGCACGAGACACCTAGCTCGCTCTCCTCTCTCCCTCAGCGCTCGCTTGGAATAACGAGGACAAAGCGTTAAAGCGCGAGCACGACTGACGCTCTGGGTGAGTGCGTGCGCTCTTTTCGGCCATGTCACCGCGAGACACGGGGAGAACTTGCGACAAAAGTAGCCGAAAAGGGGAAGCTGATGATTACACAGCAATCAAAACGAGGCAATTATGTCGTGTATTGACGTGTTGTAAGTCCTTATAGAGATTTATATCAATTATTGGGTCAATTTTTTTGTCTCTGCAGGGGAGGTCGGATAACAGACTAATTGAGCCATTTATCTTCACGACTAGATAACGATCATTAATTGCGCCCTAATGAGGGTTCCACAATTCCGCTCAGTCACTGCACTAAATTATAATCAAGTCTCGTGTTTATTATGCAGCCAGGGTATTATGAACACATCTGATTAGTCGTGATGCATCCAGGCTATGTCATGGAATCAATGCAGCAGTCTTTATATATGTATACAAAGGCACATAACATCCTGTTAGAAATAAACTACACTGTAGATGGAGTTAAACACTATAAAGAGTTACATCAGTTTCATGACTTGGAAGCCCCCAGTCCCACTCACTGCAGCCATTTATGGGCAAAGTCTCCCCCTGCTGGTGTAATTGAATAACTCCCCCAATAATCTGACATCATTCAAAAAGGTGTGCTTGAAAATAGTGTTGACTACTATAATTTTAGTTTAATGTGTTTTTATTGTCTTGTAAAATTTCAATTCTTATCTTCAGACCTGTGCATGCATGATTAGTTTTACCTCTGATTTGTATTTATGCCTTCAGTTAAATGTTTACCCTCTGCCCACCTTTACAGTGGTGCCTCCAAGGGGTGGCATCGACTACCCTGATGCAATAGCTGCGAAAATAAGCAAAAATAATTGGAGGTCAATGTTGATGTCTTTAAGAGGCTGTGGCACGCTGACTTTTTAAGCTAACTCAAAAAGATGTCTTGTGAAACTAGACAACCTGACGAGCCTGGTCTCACTCTGAAGTCGTCGAAATCCAGCGCTTGGGCAGTGACTTGTGGTGTCAGAAAGCAATGAAAAACGTGGCTGGTTGCTGTTAGGGGAAATGCAGCGGGACATGGAAAAAAGTTCAGGCAGCAAAAGTCGGAGTGGGGCGGGCGGGAACACCGACTTTTACCCAAGAGAGTGGTGTTCCTGTCCTGTAAGATTCTAAAGGCAAACCCTGTTCATTTTTCCTAAACCTAACCATGTGTGTTTGTTGAAGAAAAAAAAAGTGATTTTTGGGTGATGTTGTATTGACATAAATGTCCTGTGAAAATGGAAGTGTATTTTGAAAGAAGACAATGCACATAACAGGCAGAACTTGACACAGTGTCCAGAATGTCAACAACCAACGCATCCGGGAACCATGCACATCGTATGTGGATGTAGAAAGTCCATGACCAAAATGTCAATGTGTGATGAAGTCGGAGTGAGAACTACGCAGTTCTATGTATTTTTTAGACCAGCTGCATAAAAATAGTGAAGAGCCGCATGATGCCCGTGCAGGCAAACATGGACAGTGTCACAACTTCAGTTGATTATAATAGACGCTCTGGGCATGCTGTGGCAGATGTGTCTTGGCACATTTGTGTCTTGTGTATTTTGGCCATAAGGCCTGCATTGTTGGCAACCATGTCGGCATAGCTGGTTGGGAAGGGGGGCTAAATAACGTTCCAAAGTTAGACTGAATTTTGGCGTGCAAATAAACATGTTCTAAGTCAGTGGTTCCCAAATGGTCCAGCCACGGGGTCCAGATTTCTCGTTAGTCAGTTAAATCTATTTGGTGTCATACTTGCATTTGGTCATGTCGCTGAGCTAGTTTGCTGTCACTGTTAAGCAGCTGTCTGTTAGTCAAAATGAAAGCTGTACTTCAAAATAAAGTGGGTTTTTACAAACTTGACACATTCATGAGTCACTTGCGGTCTATTCAGAATGGATCGCGACCAACCAGTTGAGAACCATGGATCTAAATGGTCCCTTGAACTCTCGCCTCAAGATATATGAGGGTCTCTAAACTTGAGAAGGCTTTTTCCCACTTAATGTAATTGTTACAGTCAAAATACTCTTTCAAATTAAAGCTGTATATACTTTTAAAGAAAGGAAAAATAGCCTATTTGAAGAACAATGAATTTTATGCAGCAACAACTTAAGCAAATCCCTGAAATTCAGTTATGGCTTTTAGTTTTAGTGTGCCACCCCGAGATTTTCAGAGGCCCCATCTGGCCCCATAAAGTGTTTTTTTTTTTTTTAAAAAAAAAAAGGATTAGGTAAGTTTACTTGGTACCATTAACAAAGCAGAAACTCCTACGTCACAGGTAGCTGTCTGATTGTAGCAGCTACAGATTACCAGATTAGTCAGAAGTTAAGTGTCCCACCCTCTCTATTAAGAATCCCCTGTTTTCTTTATAAAGCTATGTGCACAAAATCTATAAAAAGTCTGTAAGCGTGCACACACATAGCCCATTATGCACATTTGAGCTTTAAAACACGTGTAACTAATACATGATTCAAGAGGCAATTTTGTAATTGTTCAATTAATTTAAAAAAGGTGAGATTTTTCCACATAGCAGCCTTCAAATGGTCCACTGACGACAAGCTCTGCCAGCACAATCTTCCACCTCACAGTGAAATTTCCAATCACTAAAATCCATTCAGAACAGTGGAAAACAGCTTTTTTCCCAGAACCTTTTGAAAACCACTAATCCCACCCGATAACAGTCTGCCCTTTGTGCACAGTAAACCCTACAACTCCCCTGATCACAAGCACTGCCAAACCAAATTCCTTTAGCACCATGTAAGCCATAATGCAAGTTAGTCGTGCACTGGTGGTGCTATCCCAAAATCTTACATCCATAATAATTTGGTGGAAATGTTAACATAGTCTACTTGTCTCAGTGCTGTAGACTCAAGTGTGTGCAGACACTAACTTAATGCTCAACTGAACTGCTAGGTTCAACCACATATCACCTCTTTGACATGGTTTAACTCATTAACTTTTAACGCTCAGATGGAAAGAGATGTGAGTCACAGCCAAATTAGAAAGCTTTGCTAATTAGTGGCACTGCTGGATCTCTCATTTTGAAAAAGAACAACTTTCAGGAATTTTGAAAGGCAATTTGAACATTTCTGACTGATTAACAAGAGTATAATGTCTGCAATGAATCATCACTGTGCGGCTTTTATGTAGAAATTTCACTGGTATTCACCATTAGCAAAACCTTTATTTATAACCAAAGATATGTTTTTTAATGGCACTTTAAATACCTTCAGTTCGATTTGTCCTTTGTTGAATTGTGATTTTCACAGCAGAGAGATTCTGCAATCAACAGATAATGACACCCACTGATTTTGGTACTTTCCTGTAACACTTTGAAACTCAGCGTTTCAGTTTCAGGGACAAAATCAGGCGGTGCCATCAGGTACAAGAATGGTCTATTGAGAGTTTACTGGAATTAAATCCTGCCATATTTACTGATGAAGAGAAGAGTAATGCATTTTTCTAGATAACTCTTTACAGAACTAATGATTGGAGACGATCCAAGTGGAGGCACACCATTTTAAATACAGAGGTATCCAATAGGCAGCTCTATGTAATACAATGAATGGGCAAATGCGCTTATTCGCTTTCTTGTGCAGAGTTAGATGAGAAGATGCCACTCTCACATTTGTTTAGTGGATATGTAGCTATTAGCTTATGTAGTGGTTAGCTATCTTAGCATAAAGACTGAAAGGGGGGGCGGGATAGCTAGCCTGGCTCTGTCCAAAGGCAACAACATCCACCTCCTGTCAACACTTCTAAAGCTCACGTTATCTTGTTTGTTAAATCTGTACAAAAACTTCACAAAAAATCACCAATTTATGAGGGATTATGTGCAGGACTTTTCTTTAGCCTTGACCTGTAATTTCATGGAGCCCCACTAGTTGCCTAAATTCTGACCAACAAGTAATCTGGCACAGAGTTCCCCATAAAACTGCAAATTATCTGTTTTTCTACAGATTAAATTAATTAGATAAAATGTGATCAATACTGAGCGTTAGAGGTGCTGGTATGCAGATTTTGTTACCTTTGGACAGATCTAGGCTAGCTGTTTCCAGTCTTTAAGCTAAACTAAGCCGTCCGGAAGTACATATTTACCACGCAGACTTGTGAGTGGTATTTAATTTTTCACTTAAGTCTCGGCAAGGAAAATGAATGAGCGTATTTCCCGAATCCTTTAAAGGGACAGTCAATTCCAAAAACCAAAAATACATATTTTTTCTTTTACCTGTAGTGTCATTTATCAGTCTAGATTGTTTTGGTGTGAGCTGCAGAGTGTTGAAGATATCGGCTGTAGAGATGTCTGCCTTCTCTCCAATATAATGGAACTAAATGGCACTCAGCTTGTGGTGCTCAAAGAGTCAAAAAAAATATGCTTGAAAAACTCAACAGCAATGTCTCTTTCCAGAAATCATGACCAAATTACTCAAGATAATCCACAGACCTTGTTGTGAGCAGTTTCATGCAGGAACTAACAACTATCTTTCTACCAAACTACGCCCACTAAGCTGCATCTTAGCCCCGCTGGCTAGAGCTATGATCTGTTTGAAGATCAATAACAAGGGAAACAAACATGCATATTTAGATTAAAAAAAAAAAAAACATCAGTAAGCACCACGTAATGTGTGTTTTTAACCTGGTGGAAGGATTTTTTTAGTCAAAGTTGAAACAACAAAGATATGATGGGTTGAAGTGTGATTTGCAGTGTCCGCCTTATTGACTCCAACAGAACTGACACCAAGATCTGGCTCCTCAAATGCTGTTACTGTCGTCATGACCGTTCCGTCTTTTATATTTTTATGCCCTGCATAAGGAAGCATGCTTTTACTACTAGCTCACCTAGCACTACTGAGCTAGCTAACATTACAACACAGCTGAGGAGGATGCCTTTGATGTTAACATCTCACGCAAGTAGATGCATGCTTTCCTCTGCACGGTTTCTTCTCAGTTGAAAGAAAATAGTTTCTACATGAAACTGCTCACAGCAAAATCTGTGCATTATCTTGAGTAACTGGGTCATTATTTGTTGTTGCTTTGAGCATCTCAAGCCAAGTGCCATCTACTTCCATTATATTTGACAGAGTGCAGACATCTCTACAGCCGATATCTCCAACACTCTGCAACTCACACCAAAAAAGTCTCTAGACTGATAAACAGCACTACACGTAAGAGGAAAAATATGTATTTTCGATTTTGGGGTGAACTGTCCCTTTAAGGCGGTAGCTACAATTATGTCAAGCCTTTTGCTGTAATCTATATTGATTACAGATGTAGTCTCTGCTCCACAGCCAGTGTAGCACCACTTTGATTATTCAGTCAGGCCAGGGGGAAAATGACCTGTTAACTAATACACAGGGCACAGTGAATGTAGTCATTAGGGGATGAAGACAATACAGCAGAAGAGGGGAGAAAGTAACAAGTCCCATTTGATCTGAGCAATTCTCTTTGTCCTCATCAAGGTTTTCATCTTCTATGACCTCAATAGGAACAAACAACAGCAGAAAAACCAAATTATACCAGAAAGACCTGGAGAAAAAGGGGGAGTAATTTTGAAAAGTAATTTGCAATATACTTTGTGACCCAACCCCCACCCTAATACATGAGACTCTCAGGCCTCCTCCTCCTCCACCTCTGAGGGCTTAACTCTACTCCTGGTGTCCCAGATTACACAGCCAATTAGGGTGAAGGCAAAGCCCCTTCTGCTACCAAGCCTGACCAGAGTGTTGTGTGTGCGAGTTTGTGTGTGTGTGTTATGTTACTGTCAGCCTGTTGCAGGACAAGGACATGGAATGACTCAGTGGTCCAAAGGGAAGCCTTCAATGATCTACATTTAAAAAGAGGTGAACACTGATCTGGATGACAAATAAACAGTGTGTGAAGGCTGCATAATTTGATTTCCCAAATACATATTATCCAACATGAATTATGCAATGTGCTGGACCTCCTTCATTTTCATGTGAATTGAATATATTTCAGACTCTATAGAAAGGACAGACCTTCAAAGTTGTTATAGATGTCATTATATTTTATTCATCAGCACCACCAGCTAGCAATTACAAAACTGATTTAAATTCAGAGGCCAATCAGGATAAATATGGTTTGTGTGTAATGACAAGCAGGGAGGTGCTTCTGAGAATGAGCCCCACATGAGCAAAGCAGAGTGAAAATTGTACTCGCCACCTCAGTCTTTCTCTTGTTTTGTTGACCCTGTGGGGTGCTGAGGAATGCATCTGGAAGACACATGCAACACCTGTGTTATGCCACTGAAAAAAGCACATTCACACTCAAAACATTCTGCCGCTTTCACACATACACATCATTCAGGGTTTGTTTGTTTGTTCACATATACTCATGTATACAATTTACATAGTGCACAGTGCAGTAACAAATCATTCAAGTCCATAGGATCATAATATTCCAGCAGAAAAGAGAATGGTGAGTATGTGAACTGGTCCCCTGAGAAGCTATTGAAAGCTTATGTTAGGGGCCATAGTGCATGAACATAATGCATAGATTTTGGACACCACCCAGCACATCAACCCCTTGCTGGGACCAGCTAACCGCAACACAGGTTGCTGTTGACTGCTCCCAGTGAAGGAGAAGACATGGCGCGCAGACACCGCTCCCAAGAGGGTGGCATTTTCCTTGAGATCTTTGTCGAGTGGTTGCCTACAGTGGCTTGAAGGCGATCAATCTTGTTTTCAAGCTTCGCCATGGATGTGCGGAATTCGGCGGAGATAGGTAGCATGTTTTCTTCCAGCAGGCTTGCTATTGAGGTTAGCGTTAGCTCGCTGCCATCCTCTTTGGGTAGCGTTTGTGAGTCAGCTGGTCCAGGCTTGGCTTGTTTTGCTGGCTTTGGAGGCATATTACGACCCGCAGTCCACCGAAAAGGTTAAAGTCCGTCTGGCAACATAGAGGCCTCTAGTTTCGCAGACCGGGTGAGGCGGAGGCGCAGCGCACCTGCGCTTCGCCAACTGGGTGTGGCCAGGCGGATTTTGCAAGTTTGGCACACCGTGCGCCTGGCGCAGCTACTCCTCTTTCCCCCCTCCGTCCCTCCTACCTGCGCAAGTCGAAAAGAGGGAGGAGAGAAGGCGTGGAGTGGGTTTTACACACACATCACACCAATCAAATGAGCCCCTCTCCTCACCCTTAAATGCGCTACGCGAAGGCGTAATGAGAGTTTACATGGCAGAAGAGAGCAGCAGCGTCAGACGGCCAAACTTCTCCCAGGAGGAAACTGATGTTTTGGTCCAGGAGGTCTGCTCACAGTGTCCAAATATACGGAACTGCGAGCAGACCTCCACGGATTTCCATTACGCGTGCCAAGACTTGAAGACTTTCTAATTTTTTTAAATAACTGGGAAAGGTATTGCTCCATATGACATTACAGTAGTTGATATACGGTTCAAACTGAGTTTTGTACAGAGAAAGAAGTGCTGATAAAGGAAGGTGATACCTTATTTTGAAAAAAAAGACCAATTAGACCATTTAGATAATTTGGAAATTAAATGTTCTATATGCAGTTTAAAATTTAAGGACTCATCTATGAGCACCCCAAGGAACTTTGTTGAGACTACTCGAGTTAACTCCTTATCATTTATTTTGAGACGTATGTGATCCATATCAGATGGCTTTTTATTGGATGTAAAGACAATGAAATTAGTCTTGCTGATGTTGAGAGATAACTTATTACATTTGAACCAAAATTTTCTGTAATTCAGGGTTGAGTAATTCCTGTAATTCAAATGTATTTGTTTGTGATAAAAATAAATTGGTATCATCAGCAAAAATGACTGTGTAGGATTTTAGAAGAATTTACGAATGAGTAATGGCCCTAAAATTGAACCCTGGGGGACTCCATATTTGATATCCATATTTTGCGATTTTTGGTTATTTATATTTACAAATTGTTGCCTACTAGAAAGGTAGCTTCTAAACCAGCTATGTGCCATTCCTCTAATGCCATAATGGTTCAATTTCCCCAGTAAAATGTCAAAATCAACTGTGTCAAATGCCTTTGAGAGATCTAAAAAGATGCCAGCACCACAATTTCCCTTAACAACTGCATCGTTCATTTTTTCAATGAGATCTAAAATAGCCATGCATATTGAACTCTTTTGCTGAAGCCATACTGAGAACTATATGCAGCTTATCCAAATAATCACTTAGTCTATTATACACAACTCTTTCCAGTACTTTAGATAAAGTTGGTAAAACAGAGAATGGATGGTAATTACTGATATCATTTTTGTCACCAGTTTTGTAAATAGGAATGATTCTGGCAATTTTGGTCATTTTTGGCACAACACCATGAAGTAAAGACAAATCAATACAATGAGCAAGCGGTTTTACAGTGAAGTTTTTTATAGCTATCAAGATTTTACTGCATATCCCGGCAGCCCTGCTGTATGTGATTTTTCATGTTTTTGATAATTTCTTTAAGATCTAGCTCATCTGTAGGCCTCATGAAAAAAGAGTTTACATAGTGGCCTGATAGCTAATTCCCATACCTTGGTAGCATGCAAATTAGTCGGGTAGGTTAGTGGGAGTGACACAGCGTGCTCCAACTACATCCTTGTCACAGACAAGGGACAGTCAGTGTGACAAGGGACGGTAGCTGTAGAGTTTCTGGTGTTTATGTGGGTGGTGCTGCTGTATCTGGCGAGGCCTGTCATCTTGGGTCCCATTAAGGACGACCTGCTACCTCCAGTGTGGATGCCAGGATGATCCTCGCTGTTGTTATTAACATCACTCTCTGGGTCGCGGCTGTCACCCTCACCTCGGTTGTTTTTCTGTTCTCCATTGGGTATCAAGGTACTGCGGTTTAAGTGCTTCAACGGCTTGCCAAGAATCCCAAAGCTGATTTGGGGAGGAAAGGAAAGAAAGAAAGCTGGAAAGGTAAGTAAGTAAGCCAGAGAACTCAAGTCATTTCTCTGCAATTTTGGCACAAATACATACATGAAATAAACACAATAACGCTACATACGTAGACATATTAGTCTATGAATTGTTTTATGCTTTCAGTTAATTAAAGATCTGGTTGGATGGTGGACCAGCAAGTGGCTGGTCAAGAAAGTCAAGCATCCTGAACGATAAAAAACACATCTTTCTTTGAAGTCGTTGGACCAAACTTGAAAGAAAATGCCCAAAATAAAACACCAACGGGATCCTCACATGGATGACTCAAGTGAACAACTATTCGCAAACAAGTTAGCTACGAGCGCTTGAGAAGATCATAGTTTATCAGTGGTATGTTTCAGTGAGTTTTGTTTGGAATATTTTCGGGCCTCTCTCAAACCAGAATCTCCCTACTCCCACGCTGCCACAGAGTGTAACTCTGTAGTCACACTCAAAGCTGAATGAAGTACCCCTCATGAAGGTGTAAGGTATAAATACAGCAGCGAGCTTCACAACAAACTCTCTCCAGCAGAATTAGAAACTGTTGTCACTTTTCACCATGGAGAAAAATAAAACTTGTTCTGTTTTATGTTCTTCAAATGTGCTGCTATTGTTGACCTGAATTTTTGAGTATTATCCTTTTGTCAATTTAAAAAGGCTTAAATAAAATAATAATACTTACTCCCAAGCTTTTTAGATGGTAAGATGGTCTTTCTTTTTATTCTTCTGTAAAAATATCTTCTCCTTTTTTTCTGATATTGAAAAGCTTTACAATCAAATGACCACATCTACCATTTTCTACACTATAAAAGGGTTAATTTGATCCTAAATACGATGTGATCTTTAAGTTGCTGCCTGACAATATTAAGTGTCTACCTTAGTTTGAGCAGGTTGTTTTTTTAGCTGCACAGACCCTATATTTGTACAGAGCAGCTTCCATGACGAGCACAACACAACACTGCGCATGCTAAGTAAGTCAGCACTGATGTAGACTCGCTGTTGGAGGGTTTTATAACCAACCTCCACTCCCTGCTAATTGGTTTGGGATGGCACTTAATGTGGTGGACCCTCCACATAAATGTAAGGAGAGAGGGTGCAGGGGGTGGCCCAATGTCTGTGTTATTTATATGGCAGTCATGAAACAGATCCATCATACCCTTGATCAAACCTCCTCAGTATTACTGTATATGTGACATATTCTGTGATGTTTTACACCACCTGACACTGGCCAGCTGCTCGTTGAGCTGCTCCGTCAAGGCCTTGGTGTCACAGTGCTCGGCCTGTGGCGGGCTCTGCCTCCTGGCCCGGCTGCTGGGGAACAGATGGGGTGATCGTTCTTTGGGCGAGGGCAGCAGAGATACCATCAGTGGGGAACGCTGATTAACTATACTGCTGAGGGCCGGACACCTCTGGGACGTTCTGGGGGAGAAAGTCAGATCAAGCAGCAGGGCACAAAAGAATGCATGAATTTATAAATACCATAGGGAAACATGCAAATGTAAAAAAGACATATTTGAAGGAACACAGAGAGCAACAAGTGAGATCAAGCATGAGTGTGTACAAATCTTAAAGCATTTTACTTACTCAACTGGTAGAATAAAAAGAGAACAAACTTAATCTTTTCCTGTTTTACATTAGTTAAACCAAATATTATAATACTAAAGTACAGTAGTTCATTCATGCACAGACAACAGCTGTATAAGCATTTGACTCATATTCCATAGTGTCATAGTAATTATGGTGGAAACTAAAACAAATATCCAGAACTAATTAACCAGGAAAGCTGCCAAACTTCAATATCCAGGTGCAAATACAAAAAAATATACTGTATGGTGTAATGGATTTTTTCTTATTATCTTTTCAAAGTCTGCAAGACAGCTGGAAGCAGTGATGACGCTACTCCGATTCATGTTGTGTATGTCCACCCTCGGGAGGGGAGCAAGCATCGAGCCCAGCTTTTGATTGTTTGGTCTCAACCTGACAGCAGGAAAGAGAACTGGGCCTCTGACAGCTTACACAACTGCCAATCTTGTGTCAGACACAGCAAAGCAACATAAAACAGGCTGTCAGAGAGCGTCCCTCCTATCGGACAAAGCTATGAATCTGTCGACATCAATCATCATATTCCAGTTGGAGGTCTGACATGACATCCGTCAAACAGACAACTCTACTGCCGGAGCTATTAAGTTATTTACTCTTTAAAATGTCAAAGCAGGGTCAGACTAGTTGAACATATTGGTGTTTAGACAATAGAAAATATTAGTTAAAGCATCTATAATCTTTTTTTTTTTACATTAACAATAGATCAAATGATGCTTCTATAAGTTGCCGCTGCTAGAAGTGATGTGCCCACAGAGATCTGACCAATCCAAAGTCCCGCCCCCCTTAGACAAGCTTAGACTAGCTTCCCAATGGAACACTAGACGGTGTGTATATTTAATAGCACCAATAGTTAGTTACTTTGGGGTGGCACACAGCCATAGGGCCCTGACACACTGAACTGACGGTCACTGGTTGGTCAATGTCCGATTGTCTGTGAGCGTCAGACACCCTAGTTTTTGCTGTGTGTCCCACACTAGTCCCCCGTTTTTCAGCCAAGTCAGCATGTTGAATCGGCGCCAGAGCGGGCGGAGCCCATCTGTGAATTAAATCACCCTGATTGGCAGTTCAGCTCAGTGCACAAGAAGAGAAACAGAAGTGGGGAAAGCAAATGAAGGCTATACTTAGAGATCAAAACAAATTTGTTATATTAAGATTTCTTTAGCTATTGAGGTCTTTGGCAGAAATGGTTTATAATTGTTTGTATTGTTGTTATTGTTGTTCCAGTTTCCTTTTTGTGAATGATGAATACAGATAACCACTGCCTGCTGGAGTTATTTTCTCAAACACAGGCACAAAACCTATGTGCAAGTTGGCCATTGGCTGTAGTCTTTCTGGTCAACTTTTTGGCTGAGACACCGTCACCATTAGTTCTTTGATGTTGTTTTGTTGCGTCTGGGCATTTAGAGATGTAATATAAACAAATGAATGTTAGCCTTGATTTTTTTTCTGGCTTACGATAATTTATGTCATCTTAAAAAATATGTCCGCAAACAACCGAATTGTCCTTTTCCAAATCTCTTTTACCTTACCACAGAAATAAGGAGGAAGGAAACTTAGCTAACGTTGGTGATTCAACATTAGGCTAACTCCTCTTGATGTAGCTTTAGCAGTTAGCTACATTAGGTAACCACATTAGCTAGCTATGTTAGCTAGTGTTTGGCTAACATTATCTTGCTTCACATAAGGCTAACTCCTCTTGATGTAGCTATAGCAGTTAACTACATTAGCTAGCCACATTAGCTAGCTATGTTAGCTAGTGTTTGGCTATTATCTTGCTTCACATGTGATTATACAACGTAATGTGTCCGTGAACATTGTGACGCCAATGTTATGTGTCAAGTATCACTTTTATAGGCCCCTCAGCCACAACTTTAAACCATCTTTAATTTCTTTTTAATATAGATTTGCCTAGCACATAGCATATCTACCTAAGCTGAGTGAGGTTCCAAGCGAGCTCTAATTTTATTGGAGCACAGAGCAAAAAGGGGCGGGACTTAGGACTGTCAGTAACCCTTAGCTCTATGTAGCTTTATAGCTTTGTTTAGCTAATTCTTTTGTTTTTCAGGTCTGTAACTTCACTGTTTTACTTCACCACTCTCATCAGAAATGCTTGTGGCAGCGCAGGCAGCTGTTTATAGCAAAAATGCTCTAACAACCCACCTGTCCTCTGTCCAACCTTTACTGTGCTTCAACATACCTGTGCTTGAATGTGCTATTACTTCCCGTCTCCTTGGGGTCAGCCTCTCCCGTCTTCACTGAACCATTAACGTCGGCGAAGGTCATTCCTGAGGCCCCATCAGACCTTTTCCTCACTGCTGTGTTGAAGGTGTCGGAGTACAAAAGACGCCCCACCTCCTCTTGGATGTCCCTCAGGTCCTTCCTGCCAAACGTCACCCAGGCAGCACAACAGAAAAAGCTGTACAAGCACTAGAAACAGAGGGTGACAGGGAAAAAGTGACAAGTGTCACTGAGAGTTCTTTTTACTCTTTCCTTAATTCAATAGTTAGTAATCTGTTCATTTTGTTCAAGGATTCATTGAATGATTATTCACTTGTTTTATTTCTAATGGCTGCCTATTCTTATGTGTTTTCAAAAGGTCAGCTATGTCTATCCTAAAAAAGGCCACATACAGAGCAGGCAGTGGGCTGCTGCTGCTAGCGTGATATTTCTCTCCCTGTCCACCCACCTGGCTAAATACTGGGGGGAACCTGTCAAAGCAAAGCACCTGTGTTGAGTCAACATCTCCTCCCACTAACTAATTCATTAAGGCCACCAGGCATAACCAGCACTCAATGTCGTTCTGTTCTGCTCACTGCCGTCTGTATTCACAGATGGTGAACTGGCCCTCACTCTGACCAGCTGAAGGCTTCATTTTTTTCGGTGCAGGTGAGGCAATGCAGTTTGGGATGTTTCGACTGGCTGGTTTTGCGAGGGAAAAAAATTTCAGGTCAGTTATGAGTCAGATTTATCTTTTTTTTTTTTTTAAATGAGTGGATTGGTTTACTGGATTAATTAGAGCAGCCCGTTTGCAATTAAGGTGATGATTATGTTTGTAATACATTGTAGGAGTCTTATTGCACCTACCGCATGCAGCAGCCATTCTGTACTGTTTGACAACATCAGGCCCCTGTGAAAATATATCAGAACCTGGTTTCTGTTGATGGCAGACATGGTAATTCTAGCACTAGATCAAACATTTTGGATCCAAATGATGATGTTTTTCTAGCAGAGAGCTATATCAAGTCGTGACCAACAACAAGTTAACAAGTCATTAAAAACATCTGAAATAAAGATCCAACTTTAATTAAAAATCTAGTGTGCTTGAGACGTTGTTTGCAGTTTAATTTAATTCAAAAGGTGCACAGTATCTGAGTTCTACATAGTGCATACATACTGTATGTGTATCCAAAGTTAAGGTCCCTGTTTTTCTTACTGTCCATCAACTGTATCAGGACAAGACAGCACTTTCCAGGGAAGTACAAGGCTAAAATTTGATACTAAAATAAGGTTACTTTGGATGATACCTATTTGTGTACAGTGGCATTCAGATGATCACAACACTTCAAAGTATACATACTATAAAGATTTTCCTGAATTCCACAAATGAAACAGATCTGATCAATATAACTCCTGTTCTATCTTTGATTTTCAGCTTGAATGTAACTACACCCGAGTGAAAATATTGCAGAAAGAATACTTCTTGCTCTGACTATCACCCGTTCTAACTCTGAACAAGCACTCACTTGTGATTTGACGATTGTTGTTCCAACTCCAGGTCCATGATGAAGCTGAAGTAGCAAACAGCCAGCTTCTTTTGAGCAATCTCCTTTTTGGCCAAAGTCTCCATCATCATCTTGTGCTCTGAGGTGATGTCTACACTGGCAGGTTGGTGAGAAAGGGAGTGAGACATTGGTGGATAAAAAAAGGGGGAAGAAAAACAGATAGCGACTATGATAAAAAATAACAAAACATTACATTAAAGGTAATAATCACTAGCCTGTACCATTCATGATGGCAATTTATAGTATGATAAACAACAGTATTTCATTCTCAGCATACATACGCCATCAATGACTGCGATGTACTCTCCAGAGACTTCAGTTCGAAGAAATAAGACAGGTAAAGGAGAAGGGCGGCTAAAACTTCATCCAGCTCTTTACTCCTGGACACAGTAAAAGCATTTAGTATCGATGCATGACGGATCTTGTTATGCAGTGTACAACAATGGAAACTGTATGCATGTATGAAACATGTCTTTGTATTGCTTACTTCAATATAGCCAAGAAGCAGAATGGAATGGGAAGCGAGTAATTCTCTTGTAGCAAACTGACAGCGACCCCTGCAACAGAGAGAGCTTTGTCACAGCAGGGTCAAAGGTCATCTGGCACCCACTGGGTATAAAAATATAAATTGTTCCTAAAGTCTAGTTTTTATTTCAGTTGACTAAAATGTTTTTTCACACCTATTTTGGTTTTTATTTCGTTTTAATTAACTGTAACAACCTCAATCCGTTCAGCAATTACCAATGATTCTAGAAGAGACAGAGAGGAGTAACTGACTAAGTCATTATTGTTATGAGTTCAACAACATATTGGCACTTGCGTTTAACATCATCAGTGGTGATGCGGTCCCCTTGACTCTTCATCACCGAGGCCCTATATGCATTCAGATGAGCAGGGCTCAGGCTCTTTCTAATGCTTTGGCGCCCTCTACCGTTCAGAGTGCAGACCTCAGCCAACCTGAGGAAACAGGTCAGTTTGTGAATGTGAGGAGCAAAATGCTGTGTGCAATTACAAAAAGACTGCTGATTGTAGGGCTTCATTTCTCCTGTCTCTCTAGTGATCATAAACACAGTTGCATAAGTGTGTAAGTGTATTTATATTTAAAGACTCCAGAGAGTTGTTTGTTGAGCCAGGCGTACCACTCTGATCGCTGCTGGAGATCATTGAAATTGACATTACTTTGCCTTCTTTTCCTCAAAACGCCCTCCTCTGTTGGACCAGAACTAAAAAACAAAAACAAAGGGGGAATTTTTAGACTGTTTCAAACTTGACAACATAACATTGTAAATGGTTTCCTTTGTATTTCCTGTTGGAATATTTATTAATGCAGTAGCTGACAAGGAAACTACACTGAACTAATTTTATCGTTTCCTTGGTAGCTGACAGGAAGTTAAAGGGAACTACGCCCATTTACAAAATTCATACATGTTACTTCTATGGTCTAAGACTATAGAATATTAAATCCCTAAGGTCTGCTGGTCTGGGCCTTCTAAGTGTTCTAGAGTCCAGGTTAAAGATAAAAGGTGATCGAGCCTTTTCAGTTCTTGCTCCTCGGCTTTGTGTATGTATTTGCAGCCATGTGTTTATGTATGCATGCTCACAGGTATGTGTTTAAGTGTATATGTTGGTGTAGGCGTATGTGCACCAATCAGCCAAAACATTAAAACCATTGGTGGGTGAAGTGAATAACATTGATCGTCTTGTTACAGTGCAATGCTCTGCTGGGAAACCTTGGGTCCTGGCATTCATGTGGATGCTACTTGACACGCTCCACCCACCTGAACAACGTTGCAGACAAAATAAACCCCCTCATGGCAAAAAACTGCTCAGGCATGACCTGAGGAACGGGACAAAGAGCTTGAGGCGTCGACCTGGCCTCCAAATACCCCAGATCCCAACCTGATCAAACATTTGAGGGACGTGTTGGTACCCCAGAGGTACCCCCAATCCAGGGTGGGTCCTCCTTGGATCCAGACCTGTCTCTGACCTGTTAAGGCATGGACACAAGACCTCTGGAGGGTGTCCCTTGGTGTCTGGCACCAGGGCGTTAGCTTGACCTCTTTGTCACGTTCCTAGGACCATTCCTGAGCAGTTTTTGTGGTGTGGCATGGTGCACTGAATTGCTGGGGGGCCACAGCTACTGGGGAGTGCCGTTGCCATATTGGGAGGTGCCTTGTCTGCACTGTTGTTTAGGTGGGTGGAGCGTGTCAGGTGGCATCCACACAAACATCAGAACCCAAGGTTTCCCAACAGAACACTGCATTGTAACAAGATGATCAGTGTTGTTCACTTTACCTGTCAGGCTCCAATTCACTGTCTATGGAGCAGCTCCGGACTTTATACTTGATGACATCACAACATCACAAGTTTGAGACTCACTTCTCTGGTTTGTGGCTTTGACAGAACAGTAGCTCATGTTCACAAATACTGACAGAATTTTCCTAGACCATGGAAATAACATAATGAAAGTCTAGGGTTAGGGTAAACGTCCCTATTAAGCCCACCAAATCTGCTTTTCAGACATTTTTAATATATACCGCCCCAATTTAAGTAAGAACATTTGAGTTAAAATGATAGTCTAATCTCTCATTTGAAGTGTTAATAATTCATGTATACCAATTTTTAATGTTTTTAATCTTTAATTTGTCAAAATATGTCAAAAGTCTGGCATGGGCTTAATAGGTACTTAATGTACCCTTTAAGCCCATGGGTGTTCCAAACAAGCCCATTTCATGATTTGCTGACAAATAAATATATATATTTAAAAATCTTAACAATCCAAACCAAACAAAATCTGTAACCTCTTAGCTCTCAATAGCTATTTTCATTTTCTCTCCACTCCTGTCCTCTGGCCTGTAAATGGCATTTGAAATAGGCGTGATCAGCCTTTTTGCTGTGTTGTCAACACAGAAAAAGCTAAACTTACAACATGTCTTCTTTGGAATGTAGCCAAAAAACTACTCATGAACAAAATCTAAATTATAATGAAAATTACTCTTCAATACTTCATCTTTCAATGTGTGTTGTCATTTTGTCTGTATCTCTATCATACATTGTACTGTTGGCATTTAGAACTGGCCAAAATTTCTGGTCCAGCCAGCTGGTTGAAAGTGCAGATGTTTTTATCAAGATTTCTGAATACCTAATGATTAAAAGAAAAACAGTTTCCAGGTTCAATACTAATATTTTAAGGATAATAAATGATGATATAATGATATTTAATTATCTGAATTATGGAGCTGATTGATTAGGTGAGGTCAAAGTTAGGCAGGAAAATGGTTCAAAAGTCAAAAGGGAGAAAATCTCCATTGAAACACAGTCAAGTGGGCTTAATGGGAGCAAGTGGGCTTAAAGGGAACATAAGTGAATTTCTGGTTAAAAGTCAGAATATTTTATTCTACACACATGACATTAAAAAACAACTACATGGGATAAATCTATATATGCTGCACTAACATAACATGAAAAGTATCAATTGATCATGCACTGAAGTAATCAACTATAATCATTTACATCCACCCTAAACGGTGTGATTTTTTTGCTCTTGTCCCCTTTAAGCCCACTTGGTAAAAATGTTAACTAATAAATAAATAAAGATAAATATACACATTTATTATCTATTTAACAGTGTAATAATATATTCTGCATACAAAAATTTAAACTATACATGCTTATCATGCTTTATGTCATTGCAATGAACAATGCTATGCAGCGACTGTATTGATGCAGCTTGTGGGCTATTTGCTAGCATGCTAAGGCATATTTTGACTTCAAAAGAAAATATTTCTAATTAGTAATATTCTAACATATGTTTTATTCAAAGCACTAATCTCTTAAATTTTGATAACAAATGAGTACTTGCCAAAAGCAGGAGTAGAAATATGGAAAAAAAAAATGTTTTCTGAGGGCACCAAAATCACTTTAGTTTTTTTGCAACTTCTTCTGGGAGCAGCAGGCACATGTCACACATGTGCTTTAATAACTCAATATCGA
This sequence comes from Epinephelus lanceolatus, assembly GCF_041903045.1. Lineage (NCBI taxonomy): Eukaryota > Metazoa > Chordata > Actinopteri > Perciformes > Serranidae > Epinephelus > Epinephelus lanceolatus. The sequence goes on from NC_135749.1 coordinate 26,196,765, forward strand.
CAAATCTGACTGGCTTACAATAAGAGTATAGTTTATGTAACAAGCAGCTTCATTGGAAGAACCATGACACAGCAAAGGTGATGTAGTTTTTTTTTTTTTTTTTACTGAAGTCACAAGTGGGCTTATATGGTACATGGGCTTCATAGGGACGTTTACCCTCGGTGGTGTTCCCCTTCAACAGGGACCAAAGCTGTTGTCCTTTGAATATAACGGCAATTAAACGGCCTGTATCATCGCGTGAGTTCAAGGACGTCTCGTGCAGGTGCAGGATGCTAATTAGCCCCAGCTGCGCTCACCTGACAAACTCCACTGTCCCAGTGTCATCACTCCACACCCACCGGCCTATAGGCGGGACACCCACCTGAAAGGTATGCCTTTAATGTCAACTAGACCTTTATTTGTGTAACTTTAAAATGAATTGTATACACTGCCTTTTGACGTTACTAATAACACAGTTAACATCAGTGAAGTTAAAATTACAGCACAAACACTGGTCATAGGTTAGCTAGTAACGTTAGCTAGTTACTACACAGAACACGTCTTTAACTATGTCTTTAACACTTTTTAAGTACGTATTTATCAACGTGATAACTTACGTTACTCTGCTCCTCGGGATATTTCAGCATTTTTGTGAACAAAACTTTGTGTTGTCACAGGGTTAGCTCGTGCTGCTTCCTCCTCACCGTTAGCTAATGTTTGGCTCTGTGTCCAGGCGACAGCAAACATGGAGGGGGGAGGGAGCTGCCCGCTGACGCTGGATACTTAATGACATTTCCTAATTGTTTATTATCACTTTCCTATATAGAAAGTCACACATTACCTTTGCTTGGGGTCTCAGAAAATCCCAGCTGTAAGAGGGGTCCTGAATAAATGCTCTATAGGTGTGACTTGAAATACTTGTAAAAGTATGCAAATGGTTCTATTAGCATTTATTGTAATGGGTTTTTGTTCATGAAGGGTTCATAAAAAACTGTTTTTTGTCTAAGGATAAAAAAACTTGAGTTCATCTGTTTTAGGACTGAATCTACAATGAAGTATTTAAGACTTTAAACTTTATTTGAAGAGGTATAACAGACTTATAAGTGGTGTTGTCAGGATATTAGAATTTCTATCTTCAATACAATACCTTGAAAAATATTGATATTCAATGGCATTTTCATTATGATGAGGAAAAAGGTGACATTGAGGGTATACCAGTTAAAAGTGATGTTAAATGATAAATGTAAAACGGCTGTAACATGACAACACCATTTCTTTTTTTGGTTAACAGCAGAGAACAGCAGAAGCACTATAATAACACTAACAATAACACAGTGAGAAAGAGCAGCTAGTGCCAGTGTTATGATGCAGAAAGTAACTTTTGAAACGGTTTAAAATATTCAGAATCTGCATATATCGATAAATCAATATTTTTGAAAACACTACTTTTGAGATAAACCTGCAGTTTAGAGCAGGCAGGGGTGACTATGATTTGCTCTGCATTATTAACTTGCCTTTGACTTGTAAAAGGCAAATCATACCCCTACTAGCATATTTTCAAACCAAAAATGCACAGAATTCAATTTATGTTGCATCTAGTATCTGTCTTAATACCCTGAAACTTAGATTGGCAGTACGTATGTGTGATATAGCCTATATAAATATGAAAAACTAACTCTTATGAGCATCATACAATTTCCCTCCTTGCTTTGATGTCTGAATTTTAGAGCTTACACCTGCTTTTCTGATCTCTTTGTTGTAAGTTTTATTATAAAATGTGTAAAAAATCTATTACCAACTGTTAATATTGTCAGTAATACACAACAGCTACTGGTTTTAAAAAGGCCATGGACATCTTGTTACAAAACAAGTTTTATTTTGTCAGGCATAAAAAATGTATCTTACAGTTCTTACAGACTTTATGGAAAATCAAGAGTTTAAAGGGTACATTTTATGTCCATGGACCTTAACTTCCCCCCACATTGCAACTGTATCAAAAATATATCTAAGCATTATGAAAAATGGCTATGACATGATGTGTTTGCAATAAAATAACCAGGATCTGCTTCTCTAAGCTCTCTTAACTTGCAAGTTAGTTTTTAAATGGTCCTCGGAGTGATGAGGTGTACATTTTCAGTCAGGTAGTCCAGCCCCCAGGCTCGTGTTCGGTCTGTCAGGGCATCCAGCGACTGCAGCAGTTCTATATCAAAGCCGTTGCCTGAGGAGAAGAAATGCACCATAAAAAAACCACATTTATCTCAGCCTCTATAGTTTAACAGCTATTCAAGTATCACTCTCTACAGCACCACAGTGTTGTTCATTTTTTGTGGTTAATTTATAGTTTATTATAATGATATATATATATACAGTACAGGCCAAAAGTTTGGACACACCTTCTCATTCAATGCGTTTTCTTTATTTTCATGACTATTTACATTGTAGATTCTCACTGAAGGCATCAAAACTATGAATGAACACATGTGGAGTTATGTACTTAACAAAAAAGGTGAAATAACTGAAAACATGTTTTATATTCTAGTTTCTTCAAAATAGCCACCCTTTGCTCTGATTACTGCTTTGCACACTCTTGGCATTCTCTCCATGAGCTTCAAGAGGTAGTCACCTGAAATGGTTTCCACTTCACAGGTGTGCCTTATCACGGTTAATTAGTGGAATTTCTTGCTTTATCAATGGGGTTGGGACCATCAGTTGTGTTGTGCAGAAGTCAGGTTAATACACAGCCGACAACCCTATTGGACAACTGTTAAAATTCATATTATGGCAAGAACCAATCAGCTAACTAAAGAAAAACCAGTGGCCATCATTACTTTAAGAAATGAAGGTCAGTCAGTCCGGAAAATTGCAAAAACTTTTAATGTGTCCCCAAGTGGAGTCGCAAAAACCATCAAGCGCTACAACCAAACTGGCACACATGAGGACCGACCCAGGAAAGGAAGACCAAGAGTCACCTCTGCTTCTGAGGATAAGTTCATCCGAGTCACCAGCCTCAGAAATTGCAAGTTAACAGCAGCTCAGATCAGAGACCAGATGAATGCCACACAGAGTTCTAGCAGCAGACCCATCTCTAGAACAACTGTTAAGAGGAGACTGCGCGAATCAGGCCTTCATGGTCAAATAGCTGCTAGGAAACCACTGCTAAGGAGAGGCAACAAGCAGAAGAGATTTGTTTGGGCCAAGAAACACAAGGAATGGACATTAGACCAGTGGAAATCTGTGCTTTGGTCTGATGAGTCCAAATTTGAGATCTTTGGTTCCAACCGCCGTGTCTTTGTGAGACGCAGAAAAGGTGAACGGATGGATTCCACATGCCTGGTTCCCACTGTGAAGCATGGAGGAGGAGGTGTGATGGTGTGGGGGTGTTTTGCTGGTGACACTGTTGGGGATTTATTCAAAATTGAAGGCACACTGAACCAGCATGGCTACCACAGCATCCTGCAGCGACATGCCATCCCATCCGGTTTGCGTTTAGTTGGACGATCATTTATTTTTCAACAGGACAATGACCCCAAACACACCTCCAGGCTGTGTAAGGGCTATTTGACCAAGAAGGAGAGTGATGGAGTGCTGCGGCAGATGACCTGGCCTCCACAGTCACCGGACCTGAACCCAATCGAGATGGTTTGGGGTGAGCTGGACCGCAGAGTGAAGGCAAAGGGGCCAACAAGTACTAAACACCTCTGGGAACTCCTTCAAGACTGTTGGAAAACCATTTCAGGTGACTACCTCTTGAAGCTCATGGAGAGAATGCCAAGAGTGTGCAAAGCAGTAATCAGAGCAAAGGGTGGCTATTTTGAAGAAACTAGAATATAAAACATGTTTTCAGTTATTTCACCTTTTTTTGTTAAGTACATAACTCCACATGTGTTCATTCATAGTTTTGATGCCTTCAGTGAGAATCTACAATGTAAATAGTCATGAAAATAAAGAAAACGCATTGAATGAGAAGGTGTGTCCAAACGTTTGGCCTGTACTGTGTATATATATATATATATATATATATATATATATGATATCACTGTGAGCAACACTCACCGTACAGGCTCTTCACTTGCTCATCAGGCACAAGAAAGGGAGGACCTGAAAGACAGTCACAAATATCTTATACAAACACTCAGACATTTTAACATGCAAAATTAATCATTATTTTCTTTGGTTTTAAAACCATGGATATGTATTTCTCCCTACAGAATGCCCGATGTTTTAGACACAATATGGACAGTTACCTTTATATAATTCAGGATTGTATAACAACGTGTCCAGAAGATATCTGCAGTCTTTTGCCATCAGAGAAATGATGAGAGCAGCATACCTGTGGTATTATGAAAGAGAAGAATTTAAATTATACATTCAAATAGATAATCCAAGAGGTTTTAATTTCATTTCATGTTTTAAAATAAATTGAATCAGCTATGTTGAGCCTTAAAAAAGAATATCAAATCTCAGTGGAGGGCTCAGTCTCGCCGTACTTTTCTCTGTCTCTTGGGTTGATGGCCACTAGAGATCCCCTGTCCCAAATTGCCCCAAACTGACCCTCAATCGAACTGTGAAATGGGAAAACAGGGTGTGTTAAACATTTACCCAGGCAAGCAATTTCACTTCTTTAAAAAAGGGATAAACACATGAACAGTTCACTAACCTGGAGAAGTTGAACAGGTCACACTGGTATAGAGAGATGTTCCTCTCTGAGCTCTGTGGAACAAAGACAGTGTAGATTTGCAGTTTTGTCTGTGTAAATGCAACATGTTTTTTCCAGCTATTGTTCCTACATGTGGGCCCCATTTACTACTGTCATTTGTCATAGCATACCATAATGTATGATGTACAGTATGATGATGTATCAAGTCTGTGTAGACACTGAGCTAGGATGCTCACCTTTGCAGAGCTGTGATGAGACCCATTCCACCCTTACAGTATTCCTGTTATTTTTTTTTTTTTGCTTTTAAATTTTAAACCAAATTGATTAGTTTAATTGAGCTCCTACCTTGTAAACCTTTGCTCCAGGAATGGTAGGGACAGGCTCCTCACTGTAGGTCATGTTGCTCTCCTCAAAGAATTCCTTTATACCCTTTTCAGATATCTCCACCCCAACCACCGAATGGCCCATGTCTGCCAGCCTGGGGTTCACACAGTGGAAATAATTTAGGAGCACGCTGAGCAAATGTTTCGTTCTAGGATGTTTCTACATTTTTAATAGGAACTGCTGTTTTTTTTTTTTAGCAGAAAGGATAACTGACAATGTAAACACAAAAATGCAGTCTTCCTTAGTGGATATAGGAGGAGCTCCATACCATTTCATATCTACAGCTTTTCCACAGAGAGGGAAGAAGAAGCGAACTCCTGTCCGTCCAGCAAGAACTTTATCTATATGGGCCTCCAGCATCCTGTTAAAAAGAAACAACAATAGTTAGGATTTCATCACCCCCTCACTTTATGACTCTATGAAAACCACTCAGCACACGTACAACTATACTGATATCTTTCTTTAACTTTTGTTTTCCCTTATCCCACTGAGGAGGTTAATAAAAAGTGAGGCCTTTACTTGTGTACTTGAGGCTGATGGAAACCAATCCTTTGCTCCTGCCAGCGTTCTTCCCATTCTCCGAGTGCCATGACCCGATCCGCCTGTGGTGCCAGCATGCTGATTATATTTGCCTGACCCCAACTACTGGAGGATAACACGGACAGAGAGAAAGCAAAGAATGGAGAGAAGAGTGTTCATATATGTAGCTGGAGACAGAGGTGAGTACTATGATGCACACAGTCAGTCATTTCTGCACCAAAAATAAGCAATACAGCTGCATGATGAATGCATGTGAGAAAACTGATGGGACAAAACAAGGCTTTAGAAAGCAACAAGCTTATGGGGTTATAAAACCAGGATCCATATTGACCCAAGAGCACCTGACTCTACTGGTAGATGATTACAGAAGAATCAGCTGTAGCCAGAGCACACAGGACAGAGGGCAAAGGTCACGTGCATATACACAGAGTAACAGGTGCCCTCTAATGTGCAAATACACTGCAAAACTGTAATGTTGCAGCTTTTAGCTTGTATAATTAAACGCCAGGACTATCTGATCCAGCTTCTTGTAATACAGCATTTCTGTTAGTCACGTGAGTAATCACACTCTGACGTCAGGGGGAGATTACCAAACGAGTTGCATAACATTACAAGTCTTTTCTAATGTAGATACATTAGTTTACTACTCTGATTTTAACGCTGAAATCAATCAGACATGTCACAATATGATCAGAAGCGATTATATTACACATTACGATGTCACGCGCGTCCACGCTTACCCTGCAGCAGCCTGGCATAAAACCAACCACAGTACTTTTAAAAGACACCCTGAATCCCGCATGTTTGTCAAACGAAGCCAAGAGCGTACCTTTATTGACTGAAGACAACTAATGTTTGATCAGCGACACAGCAGCAGCACTCTTGTACACACAACAGTTTCAATCAAAATCGATAATAATGTGTGTATTTATTGTCCCGAGTGACGTCTGTCAGGCGAAGCGTTTGTCTTCCTGCTCACTGTTTAGAGAAGTTTTCCTTCATTGCTTTCAGCCAGAAAGCCATTTATCGGTTAGGTTTAGGGAAAAAATGATGCTGTGGGTATAAAATGAAAGCTTGGCAGTAAGCTCCGAGGACTCACCTCTCCCGTGTGCTGGCGAAAGTGACAGGATGTTTCACAAAGCATGCCTGACAGGCAAAATTCTGGGATTAAAAGTACCATCGTAACCGGTTGTACTTCTGGTTTGGGAGGAGCCTGATGCTGCTTTCAGGTACATGAGAAATCATTCGATTTAATAACATTACCTGACTTTGAATGCTTCTCCTTTGGCTTAACGACTATGAGCACACTTATAATTTCAACCAGTAAAGAACAAAGCACACCCCACTGCTCTATATAACCTTTAATTGTTTTTGTTTTTTTCTCTGACCGCTGGTCCACAAATGAGGTCCCCACGGGGTTTCAAGCAAATCTATTGCGCTGATTTGATTTCAGACTTTATTGTCCACACAGCTCTGTGGTTATCACTTCACAATGCCAACTACTTGGTTAGTTTGTTCACTACTAGACATCATATTTTTCTTATGGTAATATATTTCTTCATCAGATCCCGTGAATGATCTGTCTATGTGTTACAGTAATGCACACGTTTTGGACTTTTGTCTCTGTGGCAACATCTGGTCCTACATTGCAAATGTTCTACTTCATACTGTGAACTTTTGCACACCCCCTGGTTAATATTTTGCACATTTCTGCATAGACATCTTCTTTTAAAATAACTTTTACATTTCAGACACACATGGTATACATATTTTTTAATATTATTTGTTCATTGGGTTTTTTTTCTATTCTGTATCTATGTTTCTTGACTTTGTAGTTCTTACTTTTATTTTCATTTTCTGCAATTATGTTTATTGTTAATATGCATCAATACACAAAAGCAAATTCCTTTAGCCTAATTTAAAAACATACTTGTCAATAAACCAGATATTGATGAATGCATAATTTGCAATAAGAATAATCTAATCAATGTAATCATCCGTGTATTATGAACATGTTCAAATTAAACTGGACTAAAATACAAAATCCTGAAGCACAGTAACCTTGTTAGAGCTTGACAGTTCACTCTTGACCTTGTGAACTGTAGTTTTATTAAAAAGAAAATCCTAACTCCCAGTCCACTAACCTTGATAGATTTCTTCTGGAACTTTTAACCACACTGCATGGTTTTCCTCAGTCCTCAATTGTTTGCTTAGGAGGTATCATGGCAAGTGCTATATTTGTTGTAGTGCAGAGAAGTGTTGTGCTGTAATTTTAAGTTAAAATAATTAATAGGCTACAGTCAGTTGACAGAAAAGCATCGATTTGATAACTGATTAGTCATTCAAGTTTTTAACTTTTTGGGGGGGCAGGGGGCAAAAATGCCAAACATTCAGTGGCTCCAGCAGCTTAAATGTGAATGCCCCAACTTGATGAAATGGTTATTGTAATCTGTAATAACAGCAATAATAATAATTAGAAATATAAATAATTAAATATAAAGTAATAATGATGATGATGCTGATATATGTAGCCCTCATTTGATCTGTCAGGGTTTCATACGATTTTTTTATGATTATTTTTAACATTTCTGACATTTATTCCTTTTCTGTGTAAGCCTGAAGAAAGTACATTGAGCCTGTGACAGCTGTCACTAATCCTCAGAGAGCCTCTGCTGTTGCTCAGTGATTAGTCTTGCTTGCCCAGCCTTCGCCTGCCTCCACACTTGATTCGGTTCAGCGCTGAGCCGGAGCCAGGAGACGGATCCACAGATAAGATATTCTTCCATAGCAAGACAATGTGAAATCAGAGGGCAGGGAAGGAAGGGGGATTACTTTATCCGGCCACTGGGCGGCGCAAGAGTCCCAGAAATGCCGACTTTACTTGGGCACTGAGGCGCTCTGTTACTCTGAGCTCTGTTTCCCGTGATATCACCATGTTGTACCCAATTACACATGCACATGCGTGGTAATTAGGCAGTCACGTAGCATTTGGAAGACACTCGCGACATCAAAACAATATATAAAGTATATAATAAAAATACTGCTGCTAGTGGTGTATTTAAAACAACCTAGCATTGATTCTTCACATAGATTTGTCTCTTTGGACCCTGCAGGTCCTAAATATGTGGAGCGCGTATGTGTTTGTGTTGCCAACATAATGAAGCCTATTACGTAATTGTAGCCTAATTTACTTAATTGTAATTTATTTTCAGTGATAGTGAACATATCCTATTTTCGTCACTATTGGCTTACACACGTAACGTCTTGTGTTGTGAGTCAGCTGCTAAAAAACAAAGTCCTCCCACAAAACCATCACCATAACGGTGGCCCATTATTTACATTGATGAATCTGAAACCACATTTTCCGCAAAGGTGACACGATTTCTATGTTCAGCCACAATCAACAGCAGACTACATTTAAAGGGGCCTTGAGAAATGTGACGCCCCTCCTTGTCGGTTCAATTCCTGTGCGTAATTCGGTGTTTCCAAGCGCTCCAGTTGCGCGGGGTCGCATCCAGATGTGTGTGTTTTTCTTTACGGTGCGACGAAGACGTCGAAGAGCCTCTGAACCAATCACTGCCGCCTGGGGGCGGGTCGTGTGTGGACTGTTGTGGATATGGAAAATGGACAATTTAACACGCACATTCATCATTCATATCCCGACGGGGAGACCTGCGCTCGCACGCTGAATTGATTCGCAAATGCCCGGCCGTGGTGTGAAAAGGAAAATTACCAGAGAGGGGAAGAGCCTGGCTCGCCACCCGGTAAGGGCAAGCTCTCTGTCGTGGAGAAGTCAAGGCGCAGCGGGGATCGTACTGGGTGATTTCTGTTGTCTATGTTTAGAGGCTGTGTTCATTGTAGATGCATCTGAGTAATTGGGGATGGACCGATGTGTCTGCTGAGGGTATAGCTCACATTTTCTGTGTTCAGAGTTAAAACTATTCCTCATTTGGCTCATATGGATCTTATCTTTTGGTCTAAAGGCATGAATCACCATTCCAAGCTCATGCTCACAAAATAAAGCGAAACGCTTAATTGTCTCCTGAAATAAGGGGTTACGATGGTAAAATTAGGAAGGTGTTTATATAAAGTGCATTTTTCCACCTCAAGGCAGCCTTAACTGCCATCAGCTCCTGATGTATTGTTTGCACGGCGCTCAGATGCGCACCTTTGTCACTCACACTGCTCAGATGTTGAGATTGGAATTGGAAGTGTTGGAAGCAGCCCTCGCTATCACACAAAGGAGCAAAACTAGAAGACCTTCTCTTGTACAGTAGCTGTATAATAGTGCCAGAAGGTCACTATATCCTGAAGTCACTGGAAGTGCAACAGGGGCACTTTAATTCACCACTGGATTATCATGAGACTACCAGCCTTTAGCCTATTTGACAGGCGCAGCCTGTTTCAGTAAATCCAGGTGGCTGCTGGAGCAGCAGAGTGATGATGTGCGGTCCATGGTGCTCTGAATGAGAGGTGCATGCTGGATAATAAATGAGAACCCGACATATCGGCGAGTAGAGATCTCGGAAATTTGGAGGACAGGCACGAGGGGGCAGTGGGACACTCCGCCTCATTATTTTTATGGACGCATCCGGACGGTGCGTATGTTTGCGCTCTGTCAGCCGTGTAACTTAATCATATTGGAAGGCTCGTAAATCGAGAGCGGGGTCTTCCCGCGAGGAGGAGAGCTTGGTGTTTAGAGCCTCTACAGCTTGTGTCATCTGCGGACTGAGCTGTAGCAGCGCCGCCAGAGCAGGACGCTCAACAGTTCAGTGCGCAACTGTGGTGTTTGTGCTTAAGGGGGTCTTGAGAGTCTGAACCTCCCAGCTCAGAACCGGATGAACCTGCTGCACCACCTGCAACGGATCTCTTTATTTTTCTGGTAGGCTGACTAGACAGCATGTTGTGATGGTGAAACTGCCGCACGTTAGACAAAGTAGCGTTCAAATACTGTGGCTGTGTTACTGTATGAGGGATGCATTTATGGACCTAAATGATTAACTGTAAGTATAACGTTATTGTAGATAATTGTGCATGATCTGAGTCATTTCTATACCTTAAATTAACTGTTGGAGCTTTAGGAAAATCTTCAGCACACGTTGAGATCTTTTGGCAGATGATACTTCTCCCACTGCTCAGATGGGCTGTGGGTTGCACATTACTCTGCCACATCCAAGAATATTAAATAATGTTGCCACTAGTTCAGCTGTCATACTGTGTCTGAGTGCAAGATCGTGTAAGTAACATCACTTTAATTTTCAAGCTCACTGTAAAGTATTAATATGCTTTGCAGAAATACAAGATGTACTGATGAAGATAGTGAACAGAACACATAGACGGTGACAGTACAAGGCATCTTCCCTTTAAAGTCCTCAGCCAGGCAGCAAAACAAAATCATATTCAATTCTGAAAATATAAATTAAGTGTTTCTTGAGAGCTGTGGGGAATTTTCCATACACATGAAAGCTATTTTGAAACACCTTACATTAAAAAGAAATACACAACAGGGCTGTATCTTCTCAATGCAGTCCAAATAAAGAATGCTTTGTTCTGGCTTCTGTTTGTCTCAGATGCCTCTCTTGCATTCAAGATATATTAGCTACTAGCTCAGGAAAGAGCAGAACACTACCTGCTTTCACATCCTACTAAGTGCTCCATGTATTAATGAATCCCAAAGAAACAAACAAGGCTGCAAGAGTTCACTGCAGCAATTAATTACAACTCTCGAGTTATTTATTTTTTATGAAAAAGACAGTGACTTCAGTGATCCCGAATAAAGTGCTGCCATTATCATGGATGCGCAGAAAAGGCTCTCTGGGGAGGCTGGATCCTGATGGCAAGCTGTACATGGATTTCATCTGATTTATGAAATGACTTTATTATAATGGCAACCCCCCCGCCTTAATGGGATTTTGCATTCATGATGGTTCTGTAATACCCTCCCTGGTGATTAAGAGAAGCACAAATCTTTTCTTGTCGAAGCATTGGCCAATACAGACAATATTCATATTCCAGATGTGGTGGGCATTTCCATAACCACAGCATTCATTAGAGGGGTTTGGGAAGATCAGTGTGCAACCTTTGAACGTTATTAACCCTGATGGATCACTGTGCAAAGTGATCATGTATTGGCATGCACTGTTTCACTGTGCCTGTGTACAATATGTAAATTTAGAGAGTAAAAGAATGGCATTAAGGGTATACAAATTATTAGTGTTTATACAATTTGTCTTTTACATAATATGATCAGAGAGAGAAAATTAGTTGAAATCAATTCATTTTCCTCATAAGATCCTTAATCTTTTTAAGCCATATTCTGCAAACACTACTGCTTTGATCTCAGATGTCAGGGACGCTCTACTAATTGAACCCCCGTCTGGAATATGCCCCTTATTCTCTATCCCAGGGTCAGATCATATATCATCCCTGTGTTGTCAAGGTCAGATTGTTTATAGGCCGATCTGATCTAAGTCCTGCGATAGGAATGCCTCCAGGCCGAAGCCGCAGAGATAAGATGAGTTGCAGGTATACGATGCACTGCAAGCAGGACCAGTTAATAAGGCAGATGGATTTCACTACACGCTGTGTGTGTTGTCAGGTGCACAGCCGGGCACCCTGAACGCAGAGCAGTGCACTTGCTGTATCAGTGTCTTTCCCACTCTATATGCTCGGAGCTGTGTGCTAGTGTTGGCTATGATCTTTGTCTGTGTTATACAGCGTGGTCCGCATGTCTTTTGTCCTGGTTTTCTTGGACTGTACACAGTTTTGCCAAATTCAGAGCATGAGCTTGAACCTCCTAATAACTGCTCCTACCCATCTTGTTCATTCTGTTAATTAGCCCTTGTGGCGTTGGAGTGCAGCATATTGTTGAGACATAATTAATCAACCCGGCTTGTAATTATGCTGGGTTTGGAATGTGAGCACGGTTGGGAGGCTGGTTGCGTCGCAGGGCGTTCAGCTTGAGGTAAACATCTTATTAACCGTGTCAGAGTCCCTCAGCCCACGCGGAGCAACTATTTTATTGTGTTTTATTAAGGTGAAAGAGAATGTGCTGTTATCCACATTATGAAAATGGTCTTGTAAAAGAACCAAGTTTATGGCCATTATGGTTCCAAGGTGGTCGATTTAATGGAAAAATACTTCAGTAGCTGCTTGTGGACACAGAGATTCTTTTTTTAATCCAGTAAAAAGCAATTTTCTCAGCAAAGACCCAAAAGCACATATGCGTGTGTGTATGTGCCTGCTTATATATGCATATGGTGTGTGGGAGTGTAAAGAGTACCTCAATTTCAAAGGGCAACCAGTAGGTGAGGACAGAAAATAGAACATGGATCACATCCCAGTTGCAAGCTCTTAATGCAGGTCTGTCAGGAGAGACAGACCCTATATATTTTTTGTTAACCACGGCAGGGTTTTCTTTGGTTTGCCACAGACTGAGTGATACGACTAGAGACGGGCAGACAAACTTCACACACTCAGGGACTCCTGCTGGGTTTGTACGCAGTCAGAAGGAGAATGCAACCATGTTATTATGCTGCCATTCACGCCAATAAAAACACACAGGGCATACACACAAGTTTCTAGCTAGACTGCCCCTGTGGCGACTAAAACGAGGACACAGTGGTTCTCAACATGATGGTCAGGACCTGCCCAAGGGGTCATGAGATGACAAAAAGGTTAGATTAAAAAAAAAGATATCTATATCTGCCACAAAAGTCATTATTTCCCAATATTTGCTTTTTGCTTGTAATGTACTTTTTTTTAATCTTCAGGCTCTCAAAGTTAATATCCATAAGATAACCCATTTTTTTTACGCTATTTATATATGGTTGATTTCATTGTAAGTGTCGGAGTCCACCGTTACCACGCTGGATTCAAGTTGCCCTCACACACACACGAGTGACTCACAGGAAACAATGAAGCATGGGGTGTGTGTTCACTCTGTTTAGATGGAATCAGAGCTATATTAAAGAGTAACTTGGGGTATCTTTCAACCTGGACCCTATTTCCCCATGTTTTTGTGTCTAAGTGACTAATGGAGAAAGCATTGCTTGAAACTCGCGGTGGAACAGGCTGCAATGTAACTTTGATGGGCAATTGTGGACTGTCAATTTAGGTTCACTAAAAGTGCTTGTTTTTTGCCACTGACAGGCTCAGATTATTGTAAGTGTCTGCCAACATTATGGACAGAATAAATACAGAGACCTTTTTATTAAACTTTTTATTAAAGTGTAAGATCCTTTTTGTTTAACCAGGAACCCACCACGCTCTTTCTATATAAACAGTAATTCTATTATCTTCAAATACACTTCATTCAAAGTCTACAGAAACAAAATAAAACTCACAAAAACATCTTGCTTTATCTTTCCACTGTTCCAACAATGACCAATTCTTTTGATTTAAATTAACCCTTAATTCACCCAGTTACATGTGAAAAATATGCTGACTTTATTCACGCTAAAATCAAGTGAAGTCTGGTGTGTTTGGCGATGGAGATTTCAAGGGTGTCTGTGGTTAAACAAGAAGGATCTTACTCTATAACAAAAATCGTCTATCTATATAGGACCCTCTCCACAATGTTGTCAGTGGCTGTTAGTGGACATAAATTGAAGGTGCATAAATGCCCTAAGTAGTTCCACTGCAGCTACTTTTGCTGCTGTCTTGCTCAATACTGGATGGATTTTTTTTTTAAAGCTTTCTCCATTAGTCATTTAGACACAAAGAATGTGAAATAGAGTCCATGCTGAAAAATAATGAAGTTACCCTTTAAGTTACTGTTAAAGGAGCTATATGTAAGAAATCTAAAGCAAATAGTCATAAAATCCTCCTAATATGTCACAGAGACTAAGGAATAATGTTCATATAACATACTGATCTCACCGACAACAATAGTACGGCCAGAATATTTGAATTTAAAAAAATATTTTACGGTCCGCAAATCATGTTTATGTTTTGAATTTGTGTTTTGGCCTGTTGCACCACCCACTGCTGTCTACCAGTCACGCAGTCAGTAGAGTCTCAGCATCAGTTACAGTTATGACTGAGCTACAGCAGCACAGCAAGCAGCATTAGCAGTGTCCCAGTACATAGCATTAGCAGCCGGCTCCTCATGAGCTGTATCCCAGTAACAGCGTTAGCAGCAGAAAAGCCGGACTTGCTCGAATGGTCCGCTGGAAAACTGAAGATCACGGACGCGGTGACGCGGCCCTGCCACGGCAGCCGCCTGTGGGCAAACAAATCAGTCTCCAGCGTGCCACTGTCCAGCAACCTTGAATCTGTAGGGGAGGGGGGGCGGACACGACTCGTGGCAGTATTTTGAATTTGAGTGCAGTAACCGTTTTGGCCACATTCTTACATACAGCGCCTTTAATGCAAAGCCAACATTTCACACTGCTGCTGCTTCGCGTTAAAACTGTTTATCTGGTGAAACAAGGGTCTGAGTTATTAAAACGATGTGAGTGTGTTTGGTTGTACTGTAAAGAGATGCACCAGTTACTTTTCTGTTGTATTTCTCAGTGAGCACTTACTGCTTCCATAGATCTGGGACCTGTAGTATTGAACTGCACTTGACTCTTATGTCAAACTTGCCTCGATTCGGTGACTTACTCCACCTGTACTGAGGAGTCACAGCCAGACTGAGCTGCATTTTAAGGGGTCACGAGTGGGAAAGATTTGGAACCACTGCAATAACACAAACAACACAGTGCGGCTATCTTTCTGGTCCACGGTCACGCTGTCACATCTCTCAGGCCCGTAATGACAGAGTCCGGGATTTAATTTTAGCTCGACCAAGCCTTTCACCTCACCACAAGATTTGTGTTTTCCTAAGAACACTTCATTTTGCTGAACTAATATGTCGCCAGCTTTAGGCCAGCAAAAACACACAAGCCAGATGTGTGTATAAGTATAGTTCAGACACACTCAGGCACTCACAGCCACAAATAGTCACTGAAAGGCCTGCCACCACTGAACACTGGTATTTGTACAGTGCAATCACTGAGGATTTGTGTCAGCGTAGGGTAGGCATCCATCATCCAGGTGGACTGTCTTCATAAGCTAACTATATCATTTGGGAAGGAATGGAAATATCATTTTAGCAGGCAGTTGGCCCATCCAGTGTCAATTTACAACCTGCTCTATGTCACAAGCCAAATCATTTTAGACAATAATGCTGCTGCTGCCGCTGCTGCTTCTCTTACAGTAGCAATGACTCGGCTACCGGAGAATGACTGTAATGGTAGTGGATTTCATTTTGAGCGTTTACAATGTCAGTTGTGCTCAGCACTGGTGCTGTGGCCAGAAAACAGCAAATTGAACAAACAAGGGAAAAGCCAATCTGTCCCTGAAAGGCAGAAATCTCTTTATAAGAAATCTCCCATTTGGTGGAAAAACACAAATTGACAAACACTGAATTTCCTGCAGAAGGCCATCATCAGTGACATCCATTTCAGAGCACGTCAGTTTTCATTTTCTATCAAAGCCTGCATAACCACAGTTGAATAAGCTGCTGTGTAAACACAATTTAAGGGAGACAGATGGGATGACAAATTTCAATTCCATCTCCCAGAATGACTTAATAGCGCAATCCTGTGGAAACCTCACAGCAGGTAGAAACAGTTGAGGGAAGCCCTTAGGGCCCTCAGAGGGGAAGAGATCGAGGGCAGGAAGTGAAGGGATTGGGTCCAGCTGTCATCCATGACATATTGATCATGAATTCTCCTTCTTGTCATTCTCTCCTTCAATGTCCTTCATCTTTTGCTTTTATTCCCCTTGACTTGTTCCTTTCCTGTCCTTTTAAGCGCCGACCTTCCCCTGTCCTTCAGATCGGACTGTATTCAAAAGGAAGTCGAACTAGAGAATTAGAATACATTGAATGAAGACGTTCAGCCCTTTAAAGTTGTAATGAAACATATCAGTCCTGTTTGATTTGGCGACACCAGTTGGTGCTTGTTGTATAAGCCAGGGCCACCCATAAGGGGGTAAAAAGTCAGTAAAAAATAATTGTAACTCTGATCTGATTTTCATGCTGCACACGGCGTGAGTTTAGCAAGGCATGGGAGAAGTTGGTTGCTATGCTGAGAGTTTGGAGGTGTGAAGCCTGGCTATCACTGAGATAACATGGCCCGTGAATTGTATCAAAAGTAGAGTTTAATTCCAAGGAAATCTTGGGGATTATACTTTTAAATAAGAGTGTATTCAGTGGGGAAGAACCTCAAAATTGTAGCATTTTAGAGATAAGGTAAGGTGAGAGAGTTTCACTGCAGTGAAGATATGGAACATTGTGAAGAAAAGCTAGTTCGTCCTGCTCTGATGGTACATGATCCACATGCCACTTTCTGTTAGCTGATTTTAATGCAGTGTGCATCATTACTTTTTTTTTCTCTTTGCAGTGTTGACACAATTTCATTGCTTGCTCAGTACACTCTAAGTGAACCTTCCTGGAAGTTTCTTTGCACTCAAGGCGAGTGTATGATCAAAGAACTGTTGGCCTTGCTGAGTGTATTCTTCACGTCAGTTATTAAGGGTTTTGTGCCCACCTCCCCCAGCCTCCTTTTTGAGGATGAAGCAGGAATAGTTGAAAAAAAGGAAAACCATGCAAAAATGGTATTGTTTGTACGTGAAAACCTTCAGTCAGCTTAGGCAGGAGAGGTAACGAAGGTGAAAGGAAAGAAGAAAATTGAAGGAAGGAATGATGGAGCGCAGGACAAGTAGGAATTGAGGGAAGACGGTACAGACGGGAAACAAATGACGATGGGTGGAATTGTAAAGCTCTGAATCCCTCCCTCACCTTTCCTTGAACCCTGTCCTTGCACCTTCAGGCCCCTCTATTCAATGAGCCTTGTGGCTTTTTCCAGTGCTAGTCACCCAACCATAATGATCTATCATTGATCTGTGACAGAGGGATTCTCTCGCCACTTAAAGCCACTTACGTGAGTGTATGTGTGCCTCCATATGTGTGTGTCTCCTTGCTGATCTGCAGCTCAAAGGATGTTGTCAGACCCGGTCAAGTCCAAGCATGCCCCAGAGTTTCACTGACTTACATTCATCATCATTGCACCTTGTTAATGGCCACACACTGCTATGGTACGGCCTGTCCTTATGCACAACAGTAGGATTGTCGGGATCAACATAAAAGTGTTCAGCCGAGGTTTTCATGCACCTGGAGCTGTCAGGCAGTAAGATGTTATTTTTTTCTAATTTTTCTGGGTGTGTAAGATTTAGGGGGATCTAGTGGTGAGGGTTGCAGATTGCAACCAGCTGAAGCTTCTCTTGGTTAGACGTTCTTCAGTCTTAATTGTGCAGGGTTTTTTTATTGGGAGCAATATTATCTGCAGAGGTCTTTAACATTACAAATCAGTGCTTGTCTAACACAGTTTGGCTCATCGCAGGCGGGCCGCTTGCCGCTTTTCTCTGAAAACTTAATGTATACTCACCTTAATTGTGATCCAGATGTTTCAGGAGGGTTTTCCCGGGAGCCAAATTATCTGCTGGAGTCCCCTCCTCTCCAAAACACAACTATTCCATTGCTGCCAATAGATCCCAGTAAATCCTACACACTGAACCTTTAAATGTATTTTTAAAAATGAGTAGTTTCATGCCCTAGTATTCTGAAATATAATCTTCAATGATTACCTGCAATTTACATATTATTCTCAAACCTCCTCTAGACCTATTATATTTCATTGCCTCAGAAATATCTTCTCCTCATGTTATTTTGAAATCAATTCAAATTTGAGCTGCTATTATCTGATACGTTAAACCGAATAAAGGTTGTCAAGTGAAGGTTTAAAAAAATGATAATAATTGTGTCTTATTGTGAAATAGCAGTTACAGCATGGAAATGGAAACTCCTATTGTTGATCCAGCAGTAAGAAAGAGACCTCAGTGCACTTAAATCAATGTAAATATCCTTCATAGGCTGCTATTTTTGCAAGACAACTGCAGAAAGATGAACAAAAGCAACTGTGTTCAATGGCATTAGATTATATAAGGCAATGGAATAAATTCTTCACGCCCATCATCATTACCATCATCATAATGATACCCTCCATCACTTTTCTATTACACCTTCTTGCCATCACCATCAATTATCCCCACAACCACAAATCATCGGGACAGAGCTTGTGCAGATTTCTCACCGGAGTGTATCCTGAAGAAGATTGAGGTCTAATTGTGTGCGTTGGTGGCAGGGGATATAAAGCACGGAAAAAAAAAATAAAGAAAGGAAAATCAATGCCTTAACTAAAGGAGCAAGTGAATTATTGATGAGGAGTATGTAATGGGATCCCAAGTGTCTATTTCTCCCCAGCTTGGACTGCTTGCTGCTCAGGCTGCTACAGTCGTAGAAACAAGGAAGGTGCCAAAAACCACCAGCGAACATCTCCGCAGGCAGATTAGCTAACCTGAATTATCTGGTGCAGTTTGGCTGACACTGCTTGCTGTGGTGTTTACATACTCGTACAGGAAGAAGCACGTGTCCGGATGCTACTGCCACAGTAAACCTATACAGTCAAGCACAAGGGCTGTCACTTTCTCAAGATGTTTAAATGAATTTGGACTAACATGTATTAGAACACAACCCACGCAGCTAAACTCCATAGAAATAATGTTGCTCCATTCATTGGCCATCTCTGCCTTGCATGAGTGACAAGTCAGTGTTGGCAGTAAGGCAGTTGCATTTCAAGTCAGCAAACAGTTCTACCTTTAATCACAATTTTTCCATCCCTGGTGTCGAATCCAGTAACCTTTCTTTAGTTAATTCTTGGATGGTTTGGTGTTCTGATTATCTGTTAAGCACAGCTCACAAGGCTTCTCTGTTTCACGTTAGCGAAGACAACAACAACAACACATCAGAGTGTTGGAGAGCAAGGCACAGCTACACTGAGAATGTAGAATTTGAGCAGATCATTACAGATTGATTATTTCATTTTATTTTCACATTCAAAGATTTGTCTCAATTTTGAGTAAAAGGTGACAGTCCTATTAAGTATGTCCATATAAGGCTGTAATCTGATCTCTGTTGATCAGTCCATGTATAATATTTTTGATTAATCTGCATTGTTGTGGATTTTTTGTAACAAAAAAAGTGTGTAAAGACATGGTTGTAAAAGTGACATAGTTAGATTTCTTGTTTTGTCCAACCAACAGGTGAAATTAAAAATATACTATGCAGGATTTTCCTTTAAAAAAACGATGTATAGACACATAGAGAAGTAATCTCTCTCAGTCATCACTTATGACCCACTAAAAGTGTGTGGTGGTGTATGTTGAGGTCAAACCAAATGTTTGTTATGTTTGCACTGTAAAGGACAATTATTTATTAATTTACATACATCGTTTCAGTACAATGCTGTTGACAAAACTTTGCTTTTTAACTTAAATTGTAGGATTTCGTTCTGATTTGTGGATTGAGATTGTAGAACCAGGCCTCCAGGAAGTGCGTCAGGCTTTGAAGCCAATTTTCATATTGGCCAAACAGTGGACTTACAACTTCCATCACATGACGCCATTGGGCCCAAAAAGACCTTTTCCCAATGACTCACATTATAAAAGAGACATCTTTAAATCAGTGGATACATTTTTTGAGAGCAATAACCCCCATGAAATGACTTGTTCCACCATTAAGATTTGATTTGATTAACATTTGAAAAGTCTAGATGAGCCACACAATGAAATCATTTTGTCCCCATTCAAGTTAGCAAAATGCTAAGCTGGAAGTAGCTGGCAGAAGTTTTTTGTGCGCCTGCTCTGTGGCTCAGTGATGCGGAAGCAGTGCCTCCAGTGCTGTATCTCCTTATATATCCATGTGTGGAAACACTTAAGTGTGTGGTTCCTGTTGAAAACCAGCAGATAAACAGTGGTCAAGCTAAAAACAGCACTCACTAAACAACATAAAGTACACCCACAAATTATAATCATAAGTAAAAGCAGTTAAATTCACACATAAATTCGTATTTCCTCTACCCTTTTGGGGTGGGGAAATCGGATGATGCATTGTTTACCCACATCACCCGTGTGTTGTTTGTTTTATTGCAAGCAGAGAAGGCAGGCATCACTTCTGCTTGGCTGGAGAAGAGGCAGACACGGGGAATGTGAATGAGAGGTAGAGAGAGAGAGAGCGGCCAGGTGAGACCTGAAAGCTGCCTTTGTGTGGCAGCTGGCAGTACGAACACTGCCCTTCACTGTGAGCCATTCCACACACACACACACACACACACACACACACACACACACACACACACACACACACACACACCATATACTGTACATGCTGGGGAGTTATGGGGGGATGTTTGGCAAAAAATATGAGGCTGAAAAACCGTTGCAAGTTTGCATATGTAACAAAAAAAAGCCTTCACTCGTTCCCTCCAAGGTGAACGGACATTTCAGGACCATAAAGTTGCTCTGTTTTCCTTCTGTGTTTCCAAATCTCCATTTCAGATGCTAAACACTCTCTTATTTTCTCCTTCACTTCACCTCAACTGTATCTGGCTCAGTTCAACTGGAGCTTGAAGAGCATGATAATATCTAGTCCTGTATAAGACGATTCCAGAAGTCAGCACACATCTCATATGAGCCTGTGAATATCCAGATTTTTCACAGGAATGTGGAGGCCAGAGAGGGATGCAGATGGGAGGAGGTGGACTTCAGGAAGAGATGGTTTTGATGTGTGGGTAATCAGGGATGGATGGCTTTTTGAAAGTGCACTGAGCTGTACTTTTCCCTCACTTTCCTCTTTATGAGCTCTAGCTGAAGAGAAAATTTGACAGTTTAAAACCCTGTGCTGCCAGTGAAACATTACCCAGCTGTGCTACTTTATTGACATTTGATTATATGTGTGTATTAAATGCTATTGCGGTTGCAGATTACATGTCTGACCAAAATGAAAAGCAAATGAAAGCTTATACCCGTAGGACAATCAAAGGTGTTAGTTATGGCATCTTGCTTTGAGACAGCAGTTTCATGACTAATCCCGGAGCAAGTCTCCGTGTTGCGGCAGCTCCCTCTGTGTACTGATCTGTATTCTTGTTTGTTTACTTCTCCCCAGGAGGGGCCCTGCAGACGGCAGTCGCGCCAGGCACCATGAGGCAGCAAGCTTGGCCTGAGAGAGCGGAGAAATCACCCTTCATCACTCTCAACCGGGCTGGGCAGCGGAGGAAATGCACACAGAAGCAGCGCATGCCACAGCAGACACAGGCTAATACACACATCTGAGAGTACAGTGGAGAGCAAATGGGGAAGGCAGAAAGAGACTGAGAGAGGGGAGTCAGTAACTCAGATTGCGTCATTCTAAATGGCAGAGTGGACTGGGCCACCCTCAGAGGCGGTGATGTCCTTGTTAACGCATTGTCCTTCGTTAGAACCTCCTTGTTAGAAATCACAAGTCAGTCCCCCGCCCCTGTGAGGCTACAGAGCTGAGGGGCAGAGGAGAGGAAAAACAGAGGACGAGAGAGAGAGACCGAGCGGAAAAAAGAGACTGTGACAGGCCCCCATGCAGGCCCGTAAGAAGTATGTTCTGCTGGGCTTGTGTGCGTGCTGCTGGCTGGTCCTCTTTTACTGGGGTGGAGGAGTCCAGCTACGTCTGCTCCGGCTGCTGACACGCCAGCGGGGTGAAGTGGTGCGCCCCTGGCCCAACTGGACCGACAGGGCTTTCCTACCCCGCTATGCCCACCTGGATGAGCTCCAGACGGACCCTGGGACGGCTGAGTCGCCCCGCCAGCGCCGTCAGGCCTGGTCTGCCATTTATAAGGACAGTCGCTGCCGCATGGAGACCTGTTTTGACTTCTCACGATGTCGCCGCAGAGGAAGGGAAGGGTTCAGGGTGTATATATATCCATCAGAGAAAAATGATCGTGTGTCAGAAAGCTACAGGAAGATCTTGACGTCCATAGGTGAGTCCCGTTACTACACATCAGACCCCCGTGAAGCATGCCTGTTCGTGCTCGGGATAGACACCTTAGATCGGGACCAGCTATCAGGACAGTTTGTGCCCAATGTGGATGAACGTATCCGTGGTTACCCGCTGTGGAATGACGGGCGGAACCACCTGATCTTCAACCTGTACTCAGGCACCTGGCCTAACTACACAGAGGACCTGGGCTTCAACATCGGCCAGGCCATCTTAGCCAAAGCCAGCCTCAACACAGAACACTTCAGGCCAGGCTTTGACGTCTCCATCCCGCTGTTCTCAAAAGATCACCCGCAGAAGGGTGGAGAGCGGGGCTGGCTGGTGAGAAACACCATACCCCCACGAAGGAAGTACCTGCTTATGTTCAAGGGGAAGCGTTATCTGACAGGCATCGGCTCAGACACCAGAAATGCACTCCATCACATCCACAATGGGAAGGACATTGTGTCGTTGACGACATGCCGCCATGGGAAGGACTGGGAGAAGCACAAAGACGCCCGCTGTGACCATGACAACCTGGAATATGAGAGGTAAGTCAGTGATCACATGGCCAGTGGGGAGGGCAGTAATGACGTGATGTTAAAATGAGAAGCAAGGTGCAAGGGACTGTGGCGCTATGCAGGGATTTTTAGGAAACAATGTCAAGTGTTATTTTTTTATGGGAAATACACAGTGGTGTTGTTCCGTTTGACTTTGTATTTGAACTTAACATGCTGTTTTATTGGTCTTTTAGATGTCACTGATTTTCTACAAGCAGTGTAGCTTTTGGGTCCCACTGGTTATTTTTGTCTCCTTTTTTTTATGGCTGCACAAGTTTTGCACTGTCTGGGTTTATGATGTTTGGCAGTTGCTTTCGAGATCAAAGATTTTAGACAAGTCTCTGGAAATTTAGATTCAGGTCACTGTTTACAGCAGTTCTTGCATTAGTGTTGTTAAAAGAACAGCCAAACAGTGGTGGTAATGTGCTCCACTCCTAACAGCTGACCTTGAGTTCTTCTATTATTCAGAGTGTAAATAAACTGTACAGTATGTTAGACAAACAAATGAGTATTGTGAGGAAAATGCGGTCATTTCCATTTTGTTTTTGGGTGTTTACTACTATAAGACCAAGAAAAAAACAGCTGCAGCTAATTAATTACAACTGAAACTGCACTGCATAAAGAGCCAGAGCAAAGGTCACCACAGAGAATAGCTTGGTGAAATCTCTGATTACCTCAGAGAATAAACCGCTGATGGGTGTGAGCTGTGAATGGTTATTCTCTTTTAAAGTCAGTCTGTCCATTTTGTCTTAAGGTTTTCTTGCTGTTGTTGTTGCATGGGAGATGAGCTTAACATTTCCACTTTGGTTTTTAATTAGTTTACTAATTACATGAGGGGGTGGAGTGGATAAAATACATTGGGAAATGATGGTTCAGCAGCATCTGCAATACTTGGAGTAATGTTTGACTATTAAACCCAGCTAATTTAAAGGAACAGTGTGTAAGATTTGGGGGATTTTTTTTGGCATCTAGCTGTGACGATTGCAGATTGCAACCAGCTTAAACTCCTCTTTGTTAATTTTTTTTTAGTGTTCATCATGGACTCAGTTATTTAAACTGGTAAAAACACTGAATAAAGCAGTTTTACAATACAAATCAGTGTTTCTCCAACATTGTTTGGCCTGTTGCAGACAGGCTCCCCCCCAGCTTCAGCTAATGTGTGCCAACCTATTTTCTCTGATACTTAATGCGTGCTGACCTTATTTCTGATCCAGACGTTCAGGGGTTCTTTACCACAAGCTGAATTATCCACAGAGGTCTCTTCGTCTCCAGTACAAACAGTCCCAGTGATTTAAACCAGTAAAGCAGTTTCATATTTCTTTACAGAGGGGTTTCTAACTACGGTGGCCAATGTGAAAACATAAAAACACAAATGGCCCTATCTAGAGCCAGTTTTTGGTTTGTCCGTTCTAGGCTACTGTAGAAACATGGTGGTGCTACATGGCAATCTCCGTAGACGAGGGCCCACTCCCTATGTAAATATAAATAAAACACAATGATTCTTCTTTTGAGCTGATTATGCACTAAAGAAAACATACTTATAATATTATGTTCCATTTCTGCCAACATACCCCTCTAAGTCCTACACACTGGACATTAAAGCATATGACCTTTGCTTGAGTGTGCTATAGACAGTTCGTACAAAAGCATATACCATTATACAATTTGTATTTCCACTTGAGCCCTGTGTGCTGTATAAACCTTTTCACAGAGTGGTTTTAAAGTATGCCAGTGCCATTGTTGAGTTAATAATGAAAAGCTTTAGGAAACACACCCATCTGCCTAATACATGTTGCAGCAGCAGCTTGGTAAACATGTCTCATCTTCAGAGTACTTTTTCTCCTACTGGTTTATTGGAGCTCAGACAGTGTTTTAAAAACAGATGGAAATAGATGCATGTACACAATAGGAACTTTTTTTAGCGCAGAAATTGTCATTCAGATTTTCCGGAAATTTATATTAAAGGTATAAAGGGTTTAGTTTCTTGCTAAGTCATTATCTTCTGTTCTATACAGTAGTCATTGCATAGTTGATATGCAGTAGAGGACCTATACTGCCCTATACCACAGCCCCTCTGTTTCACTCCTTCTTGCTTAACTTACACTTTGCAATGAAAGTCTCTGAAGCTGAAGTGCTGACAGAGCTCCTCATTATAAAGTCTGTGCCTGTCCATTCGTACACAGATACCAAGGATAGTCTGATGGTGCAGAACATTCATAGACAGGAGAAGATGGATTTCAGTGAAAGGAAGAATGAGAATAAGGAGTTAGAGCCACACCAAAATGTCTATTAAAGTTAGAGTCGACTCCTCGACAGTAAAACTGCAAAGCTAGAGTGATCAACACAGCCATATTCCATTATAAGACAATGAATAGAAAAGGATAATTTAAGTGTTTGGAAGTTTGGGGGGAATAATTCATTGTCTTATTCATACTCTAAAAGCTAGTATAAAGGGAAGTCAAAAGCAAGAGAATCAAAACAGATTTGTGGAAGACTAAAGCTAATTAAAATGTTATAGTTCAGTTGTTTTTTTTTTTGGTTGTTGGTTCCATTTCCGATACTTGCCTGAACATCTATAGCCTCTACATGCAAAAAAGTCCACTTAGGTTCATCCATGTGGTTGCGAATAAGTGTGGAAAAAGCTTGGTGACGTAGTGACTTTTCATAGGTCTAGTTACTGGATACTCGAGCTGCTAACATGCTAGGGATGTCCTGATTTTGCCAAGTGGTCCTGAGAACAACATTTTGTATGATAACCCTGGGACAACAACTGCCTCAGCCAATCAATGTTTGTGATGTCATCAGTGCCCTGAAAGTTTTACTTAAGTTTACACTAGTCTGCTACTACAGACATTAAAATATATATTTGCTTTTTAGATTAATTGTTAGTATTTTGCCACCATGGAAATAAGCTCACATTAGCTTGCAAAGGTGAGCTAACAGTCAGCCAGCTAGGGCGCTAGCTGCTTAGTATTAACTCCTCAATCACAACAGATTACTCAAACGTGAACTTTTATTCCTGCTCATTTTAGAAAGGCCACTACAAGAAATTGTGTTCTTTGTTTGGATTGTCAAAGGGACAGTGAGTCATAGATGTTTCTGGCTGGTAAAGTCAATGGGCTAGCTTTAGTGCGCTAGCATTTCCATGCTAAGGCCATTTTCCCTTGTTGGTTCTGTATTTTGCAGGGCACTGGCAGCAGGGGTCTCTTTGATGACATCACAAACATTGATTGGCAGAGGCAGTTGTTGCCCCAGGGCTACCATACAAAATGGGACATGCTAGCCAGTTACAAAAGCTCTTAGAGCTCTTAAATCAAATAACTCATATTTAAATGTGAAATAGAAGCTAGACATTTTAAGTTAAATTTACTTGAAATTAACTAAACCATTCAAGTTAATGATAGAATACTTTTTTTTTAATCAATGCCTGGCCTATATAGTTTTACAGTGTACTATTTTTTTTAACTGTATCTGCATCACTGAAAGGCTTCTTCTCTGTAGGACTGACCAAACTTTTCTGGCGTAAGGGACTCCAACTGCTAAACCCCAATTTAAATCTAATTCACTGGGAGGAGGAAGTTGTTTTCACGTGCTATGAAATGAATGCTCAAAGCAATAGGACTTTTCAAATATCGTTTAACCTGGGAACAGCAATTCTGTGATGGTTGGGATCCAAACACACTCCTTGCTCCTGTGGCTTATAACTACCTACCTTAGGCTTGTTTACATTGGGCTGGGCAGCAAAGGGATGGAGCTGCTCAACACTGTATGAATGAGCTCATTTATTCCACACAGCCCGCTACTCAGACACCCGGGTGGGCAGGGGGTGTGTGGGGTGGGTTGAGGTGGGGTGGGGAGGATAGTGGGGGAGGTCCCATGTGGTATTTAGTGGTAGATCTGGACATGGCAATGGCTCTGAGGGTGTGAATGGGGGAGGCAGCGTGAGGGACAGCTGCCCTTTGTTAGAAAAGCACAAAAAGCTGGATGATTTTTTTCCCCCCCTTCCCTTTTGTATAAAGTTTCTTTCTGTGGAAACGGGAAGCTTTTAGCTTCAGAGAGAGGGGTGTGATGGAGGGATGTGGGGGGGATAGAGGAAAGGTGAGGGATCCATCTCTCTTGAAATCTCCCTTTGGGTAGGGGAGAAGTGGGTCTCAGAGGGGAGAGTATGGAAACTGTTGAAACCAAATGACCAAAAAAAAACAAAACAATAAATAAACAAGGTTTCTGTTTGAAACCCATGTGAGACACACCCTCGCCTCTCCATCTGTCTGCTGGCATATTCTCTCTCTCTTATGTCTTTCCTTCAGTCTTTCTATCCTTTTCTTCCACTCTTCTCTCTTGTTTTGCCAAAAATCCTGCACCTGAAAAAGCAGTATGCTAATAATAACAGTCCAAGTCACCAAGCAGAGCATGTGCGTTTGTATGTGCGACTGTCACTGCTATATATGCATGA
Source organism: Epinephelus lanceolatus (assembly GCF_041903045.1). Taxonomy (NCBI): domain Eukaryota; kingdom Metazoa; phylum Chordata; class Actinopteri; order Perciformes; family Serranidae; genus Epinephelus; species Epinephelus lanceolatus. The sequence goes on from NC_135749.1 coordinate 26,224,226, forward strand.
GATTGTGTCTGTGTTTGAGAGACTGTCACGGTCAATGAGGCTCTTAGAAGGTGGCACCAGGTTAATGAGCGCATGCATCTGGTACATGAGCAGATTAGCCCTGAGGGACCTGGACAAGACAGCAACCAACGGACAAAGGGCACAAGAGGGGGGAGGCGGAGGAAGTAGGAGGGAGGGGTGCTCAGGCAGACAGATCAATAGACCGTCATGACATTATTTGAAAACCTCAACATCCCAACCCCTTCTTAAATGCACAAGATAATTAAAAGGACTGCGTCTGCCTCCAAGGATAACCCAAACAGTTTTGTTTTTTACAGTGAACCTAATTTGTATTTTTCCTGATAAAAAATGATAAAATGGCTAAAATAGCATGATACAACTCATTAACTAATTATTATAAGTAGGGCTTGGTGATATGGAGAAAATCAAATATTACAATTGTTTTTTTTGTTGTTGTTTTTTTGTACCAAATACTCTGATATCTATATTGCAAAGATATTGTAGGGTTGACTACAGGCGCTTCCACAAAATATTTTATCACATCATCAGTAATATGAATCTAATGACTGAGTGGGTAAAAGCAAATAAAAGAACAACTAGAACCATCTGGTAAGTTCAGAAAATTGCATCACTGTATTGTAATGCAGCCCTTAAAACAAAAAAAGACAACCCTGACAGCATTACATCTAAAATCTAAGACAATGCCTAGTCTCATATGATGATATTGATATATAACTTAATATATACAGCCCAGCCCTAATTATAAACCACTGTACAGTGTTTTTGAGCCTGATAACCCTTCCAACTCATGGATTTATTACTCAAACTGGCCTTCCTTGATTGTAATTTCATAGTCTGTTGGTCAGTTAGAAAGCCCTACTGACCGCACACCATTGCTCATCATATGAAAGAGAGTGCTGTCAAACTGTAGGTTTATCTGAGGTTGTCACAGTCCACAGACTTCAGTCTTCTGCTGTAGTTCCTTACACATCATTGCTGAACAACAGATGCTGAACACTTAGAGTCAGTTTCCTCATATCACCAAAAACATCACCTTTTTTTCTTACCCTTGGTGGTATCTATGTACTTGCAGGCAGTTTTGCTTCTATTTATCCCAGGGTTTGAGGCGTGTGAGGATTTCTACCTCTACTCTAAAACAATGAAGGGCAATAGGATGTCTTTGTGGCCCTTACAACACTGAAAATTCAGCAGCAACACATCTTTCTAGAAGCAGCATCCCACTTACTTTATGATCCACAGATCATTCTATCAGCAGGTTTAATAATGCATACTTTTTGGTCTTAAAAAAAATCTCATGGAAATGTGTTCACAGTAGGGGTCTTTGGATTATCCAGAATCATCCCCAACAAAGACGCCTGTTCACCAAACAAAGTCGTCTGCAGCAGTGTCCACCCCATGTTGGACGGAAGACACACATTTACACATTCAGAGTAATTGTTAATGCAGGTTTAAACCACATCCCTGTGCCACTCACTACCAAAGAAGCTGCCCTTCTGTAGTTTTGTGCTGGACTGCTGAATAGTTTCATAATGTTCACTCTTTTGGCCTTATGAAACAATGATAATATCTCTATGGCTGTTAGCAGAATAGTCCTAAAAAAACAGATTAAGTTTAAATACCTTTGTCCCTGCCATTTCTATTAACACAATTTTACTCTTTTAAAGCAAGGAATGATTGGTAAATGGCGCCCAAAAATCCCATTAAAATGTGCCATGGGGGGAAAAGAAATCTGAATAGGAACAGAAGGTGCCTGGAAATACTTTTCGGGTCTATTGAATTTGGTGTGTAAGTTTGAGCGTGCGCGTGCACATGGATTATAGATGATAGGAGAGGAAACAGAACGAAGCAGCAAAGAGACAAGTTGGAGGTAGGACACAGTGGTACCCAAGGCAATAAGAGCAGCAAGACAGAAGGGAAGAAAAGGAGAATGTCATGTGATAAAGATTACAAAAAATGGGGGAAAAGAGCGATGGATACCGCAGGCAACTTAAGGAAAAAGCGAGAATGAAACGGGGCAGGAGGGAGGGTGACAAAGTGGGAGAGAAAGACAGAGAAAGAGGGGATACTTGAAGCAAGGGAGAAGCTGTGCTGCAGCCTAATGGCCTAGTTTCCCTCACTTTAGAGAATTCTCGAAGAAAGGGAAGAGAAACGTGCATTGTACAGTGAATGTAAATGAGCAAGAGTGTGAAAAACAGAGAGGGGAGGAAGAAAGACAGGGATACTTAGGAGATACAAAAGGTACCACAGAAAACACAAAGTTCTCAGGTTCCTCTCTGACCAACTGAGAACCAAGTGTGTGTGTTTGTGAACGGGCTTAAACAGAGATGGACAGGAAGGAAGGGAAGATTATACTGACAGGGAGGACGTGCAATGGCAAAATGCTGTACCCTTCTGTTTGTCTTAAATGGCCTCGGCCTCGGTGTATGGTGTTGGAAACTGATGGGTCATTATTCATGACCCTCCTTGAAGGAACTCAAGGTTGTTGAAAGAGAAAGTGTGAGCAATCAGACTTTAAAACCTGGGTAACAGTTCAGGATGAATGCCGAATACTAATCAGACAAAACACAACTGCAAGAGAGACCGATTTAATGATATATCGGCTAAAAGTAAGAAGGAAATGTTTCAGAAATGCTCTCATGCAAGTGTAATTTGAACAGGAAATTTGCACACTGCTATGCTGTCATGTGCACATAAATACAGTTTAACAATTCTGATTTCAATGTGGTGCTCGAAAACTGAATCAGCATTGCAAAGGAAAACAGTGTCATTGTTAAAAAAAAGCCCCCCATTGCTGTGTAGTTACTACTTCCGCACATACGCAATTTGAACTAATACGTGATTGTGTGCATGCAAAGTTGTGTGTGTCTGGGTCTGTAAACGCTGTATGAAAGTGTGTGCAATTTGAGATTTTGGCAAACCAAATAAGAAATGCTGCAGCCCACTGTAATTAGGGCCTGTGAAATTGTACCTCTGAAGATGCTGTGGTCTGACTGTGTGTGTGTGGGTGTGTGTGGTTTGTGTGGCCCGTCTCTGCTGTCTCTGTTTAGAATACTTGGAAATGAGAGGCAGCCTTGTGATTCTCTGGCACTTGTACACTCCTTCCTCCGTTCTTTTTCCTCGTCTCCAGCTCGTATCTTTCTAATCCCACACATCAGTCTTCCTCGCTTCCACTGCTTTTGTGAAGTCTGGTCAAATATATTTATAAAGTCACAGAGTGCTCCAACAGTGCAGCAAAGGTTGTCCAGAGGGCATGAAATTAACCTGCTTTCTCGCTGGCCAACGTAGCTGATTGATCTTGTTTTTCTTTAAAGCTGCTAGAATCAGCAGTGTCTAACATAACATTTTTCCCTCACTGGCCCCACAGGGCCACTGGATCAGAGTTTTACTGGCCCGATGTATATTTTCATGGGCCCAGCAGCCAAAAAATGCTAGAGGGCTTTTAATTTGAAAATGAAACAGGAGGTGAGCTAAAAATAGGTATTTATATATATTCTTTTCATGTGCGTGTATGAGGTCAATAAAGCTGTCTACAGATTGACACTTAAAAAATACGCGTCTAATCTCTAGATGAGCCGCAGCCAAACCAGGCTGCTCACTTGTGTCGGCTGCTCAAACGTCTTTTTACGTCAAACATTAAAAGCAAGGGGTAGCACGACACACATGCACTGTTCAGGTATGCAATGTGGCCCCCGACTGCTGTTTTTTTTTAAGTATCAGTCATAGATATAAATAATATGTCCATGGCCAGGGTGTCTGCTAGTCCTAAAATAAATTTAGTAAATGTTACGCCTTGAAAGTCATTAAATAGTCTTACATTTGAAGTCACAACTGTCACATTTCATATTTTTATGTAATTTAATTTATCCATCTTTTAATTTCTTTTTGTCAAAATGAGTCAAGCTCTTCTGTGTAGAAGTCTGATTTCAAAAATCTTTAAACCTACCACTGAACCTAATACTGTTATTTTTTACTTTATACTTGCACTTACCTGCTGGCAAAATGTAGATTATCTTAAATCACTCTAATAACCATATTCCTACATAAAACCAACTTCTGCATGGGACCACTGTTACTGACCTTTATAATTACTGGCCCTGGACCATTGGTTATTTCAGACTCTAAGGAGTCACAGCACCAAAAGATAGACAAAGTTAGCAGCGAGCTGGTGAACAGGGGTGATTGCTCTGAGACAACAAGGGAGGCTGAACTTCCCCTAAAATTTCATAGAAGAAATGGTCAAATATGCACTATTGAATTTACATTAAAATAAGAATTTACACTGCATTAAACATGTGCTAGGATGCGTTTCACATCATGACTATGATGTTCAAACGTCAGCTGTTTATCACCAGTTTTCAAACGCAACCTCCCTGTCATACATTCTCGTGTCAGCACGGTGAATGTGGAGCCTCCAAGCATTCCTATGAGACAGTGCTGAGCAGGGGGTTTTTTTATGCAGCAAAGTGAGACAGTCATTGGATAAATGCCACAAAATCGTCACTTCCAGGGAGGCTCAGCTTCCCTGGGACCTAATGGAGTGGTAGGCGGGAGAGGATGCTCGGTGTATGCGTGCTGATTGGAGGAATTGTCTAAAAGGCTGAACCCCTTTGTGACTGACAGAGCTTTGCGTTTTGAGCTCAGTCCTATGCGGATATTTGCGAGTGAAGTCTTCTGACAGCGTGCCGTCCAGAGTTTCTTATTTCCATAAGCGATGTAGCTCATTATCACCATTTTAAACCCATCTGAAAATCTTTGAGGTGTGTTTTGCTGTGGTTCTATGGCATGAGTGTGGTTGAAAAAACGGCTTCAATTAAATGTTCCTTTGATAAGTTTCTGCCTCCCTACAATATGACAAATTTTATGATGTAAACTTAAAGTGAGCTTCTCCCGTTTGAAAGACCAGCAGCCGCCACTGTTGGTGAACATAGCTGGTGGAGACTAGAGTTAAAAGGAGACTCAGAAGCATGACTCATCACACATATATATCAGCTATTGAAGACTGGCTTCTGTATTTTACCAGCTCTGGAGCAATTTTTGTCATTTTATTTTCCTAATTCAATGGTCTGCCTCCAATAAAAAAGTGAGAGCTGCTGCTCAGCTGGCAGAGCAATGGCAGAAAGAGACAGAGAGGGAATAACAGCATGTAGAGGAATGTGGAAGGTTGTATTGAGTCAAAATATTATCTTTGTGGGTTATTTTTTCTATTTATTAGACTAAAAAAAGCTAATTGAGCATGTAGAAAGTTTGCCACTCAAAAACATCTGCACCACACACACACACACACCTGTTTGAATATACCGCCAAACTGCAGTTGTTGGAAAATTTTTACATATAGCCCAACCCTTGATCACAGTGGGTGCAGGATTTCATGGGGTTAAATATGGTCACAGGAGCGAAAGGGGTATGAGTGGATGCATTTTGTAATCTGATTAGTTTGATTTCAGAGTAAATTTGTATCCGTTTATTACATCCAGACTAGAGTTTTATGTTGCCAAGGTATTCTATGTTTATTGTTGCAAGATATCTTATCATGCACTTCTATCTGACTGCCATGAATTTTATTGGACAGATGAAACTGGGGCCAAGGAATAATTTATTATGTTTTTGGGTTTGACCTAATCTGAAATTCCAGCGTTTTCCATTATCATTTTAGCCGCAACTATGAGAGAGACTTGATCCCAAATCCAAAAGGCCTGTTTGCAAGGTCACAGAATCAATTTAACTTCTCTTCCAACTGATGGGAATGATTTCTTTGGCTGTAACGTTATCTTGGAGGAGCGTACAGTGTTGGCGGAGCTTTGCGCTCTCTAAGAGTCTTCCTCTGCAGCTCCCCAGACTGCCACAACTTTCATTCCTTAGTCTTGCGAAATGTTGTATTCTTGGTTACACACAAGCCCGTCGCAACCCGCCTGTCATTTCTCATGACACGTTTGAGGTTAAATCTTCATCCCCTCATTGTTCTCTCCACTGCTGCTCACTGTTAGAAATCTTGAGTCATATTTGCAGCCTCTGACTTACTAAATGCTGCTATTTCTGTCGGAGTTTCTCGTCAGGCTTGTGCCTCCATTTTTCAAAACTATAATTTATTTGTCTTTTCTGAGGGCATTCAGTGTGGCAAAGGCTTGTTGTTTACAAGCAGAAGCAAAACCACCGACACTGGAGCCACACCATCTCATGAGGCAATCAAGGTCTCAACGGTTTTGTGTTTTACAAGCTCTGGCAAAAACAATGTTTGCTTTTAGATACTAGATCAGAAAATGTAATAGGACAAAATGCCTGGTGGACATATCCGCCACGCCCAGGCTTTACCTACATTTAGGAAGTCTTAATTCTAATCCCTGCATTAAAAACACCTGCAAATCTACCTGCTGTGATAGACACAATATGGCATGGGTGCATGTACACATGCACGTGTAAGGAGTTTTGCAGCTTAAAATAATTATTCTTTCTCTGTCTTGAACTCACACCTTCTTAGTATGTATCCTCTGCACAGCCTCAACATTTCTCCCAACATCTTGTCCTCCTACTCTCACTTTTTTTCATACTGTACTTAACAGAGTCCTCCTACAGTTGAGTGCAGGCCTCCTACTATATTTCTGAGCTCCGGTATGCATAATTCATCAACAGAACCCTTCCTCTCCATGAAGGCGAACTTTTTTGACAGCACAGCTTTGTCTGTAGTGTTACACACAATTGTCTTGCACGCTATTGTGTTGGTTACGTGCACATGGATGCACATATGCATCCTCGGAAACAGTGACGAACTGTCCCCTTCTTTGCTCTCACTTGCTAATCTAGGCATTCCTGCTCTGACACTATGTTCCCCATCCCCCCACCGTTCACCCTTCATGCATGTTTTGATGAGCCGGACAGCACGCAGAAGGTTAGGAGAGGAGAGATCTTACAGTAGATGAGCCTCAAAGTGTCAAACAAGGTTTCATCTAATCCACTCCGTAAGAAGTGACAAATCAGGAGTCTTGACCACCGGCTGTTTGCAAGCATGTTGGCCTCTATAATCACCTGCAGTTTTCAGTTAGTCTCTACTCTGTGCTGACAGATTGATTCATAACCATATGATTTTAACATTAACAGTAAGGTACCTTTTCAACATGTTTTTTAATGTTATATAAATCAATTTTAAAGCTTTATACATCAGTTATAATGACTTCCTCTTTGATTTCTTGGACCGTTCAACCACTTACCCTCTGGAAAAGGGCTACAGTTTAGTTTTCTAATGGATTACCACATCTATAACTGCATTATTACCAAATAGAACATGTGAACACTGGCCAAATGGTTGGCAATCTATCAATAAATGCTTAAAGCAGTACTTTGACATTTTGGGAAATATAGACTTAGGCCCACCAAAGTGTTTTTTCTCACTAGAAAACGGCAGATGCTCCGCAGTAAACGCCCAGCTGGGAGCACTTGAAAGGGCTTTGGAGGGGCAGCATTTTTTTCAGCTGAGACACTTTGGTTGCGTCTGGTTGCTGTGTAGTGTCCTCAGAAGTAAAAATATTGGCACAAGGTAGAGTACCTGCTCTGGATGAAAGGAAACGCTGAGAGAGGTCAGACCCGTCGATAAGTGTTGGTTCATGAAAGGAAACACATATTAATATGTGTACAGTATATTATCATATTTCTCCTCCATTGTTGTTGCTCATTGCTCAACATTTGATATTGCCAGTAAAGGCTGGCCTTCATTTTTCAAGTCTCTCCATCCAAAAAATCATAAAGTCTAGTCATATAGTCCAGCTAATACAGTCCAGCTGCTTCAGAGGAGATCACCTTACCTGTAATATCCTCTGTCTGTTGGTTGACCTCGCTGTGTTCACTTATTACAGACATATGTGAAAACAGTGATGATTTAAAAATGTATCTCTTTGCGACTGATCGTCAAAAAGAATTTGGAAGCAATAGTAGCTCACAGGTCACAGAGCTACAAACCATGACTAGTGGAAAATCCTGGCAGGCATAACGTCAGTTTATATCAAATGATTTCAAGATCTGTTTAATCCAGATAGACTACTGTGCAGGTACACTAGGGGCTCTGCGTCTCACTGATAATGTGGGAGATTTGGCTCAAAGTTATGACAATAGTTATAGCAGTATGTGTGAGTATTAGCATTTTCAAAAGAAAGTGCAGATTGGAAAACTGACCAAAGCTAAATGTACTAATACGCAGGACAAGGCATAGATGAGACGGTTACATTTTTCTCAATTTATCATCTTAGGACAAATTAAATAGAAGAAACGTTTTGATATCTGTAAATATAACTTAACTGTTCTGAGTTTTTGCCGTAAAGGAGAAGGTGCGAAGGTTCAAACCTGGTTTGTGAGCTTGTGCGTATACAAATTCTGAAAGGATGTCTGCAGCCTGACCCAGCCTGGTGGTCTTGACATATTCAGGTCGGGTTTGTGGAGGTAGAGCAGGTTGTCCACTAATCGGAAGATCGGCGGTTGGAGCCCCAGCTCCTCCAGTCTGCATGCTGAAGTAGCCTTAGGTAAGATACTGAACCCCAAATTGCTCCTGACGGCTGTGCCATCCGACTGTGCCATTGATGTCTGAGTGTGTGTGAATGTCTAACTGAGTAGCAGGTGGGGCCTTGTATGGTAGCCTCAGCCACCAGTGTACAGATGTATGTCTGACTGCATGCATTGTAAAAGAGCTTTGAGTGGTCGGAATGCAAGGACAGTGCTATACAAACACAAGTCCATCCATTTACCATTTTCATGTGCATACTGTGGGTCTATGAAGAATCAATATTGAAATCCATCGGCAATCAGTCTGATGACAATGAACTCTCTGGAGGCAATGGCCAATATTTCAGGAGATCCAGTGTAGGAAGTGGATTTCCATGCCAAGACTTCCTCTTCCATGTGCAGCTCATTTCAGCTAATCTCTATAAACATATATCTGCATATCAATGCAGATGAATTAGAAAAAAAGCTAATAAAGACATAAATCTTTGTCAAATGATTGTCGATGGGTTCGGAGATTGCATTTCGGCCAGTACCCTCTGCCTCTTTTGCGCTTGACACGGATTGTTTACCTGCAGGAAACCAAAAGCCACTCAAAACTTATTGGTCAATTGTTACTCAAGCTACAAACGGAAATCAGAATACTTCAGATACTAATATTGTGTACGTACAAATGCAGATATCTGTTTATAGAGACTAATGTGGAATACAAAGCAAACAGGTAAAGGAAAACTTTTAATAGTTGCCAGTTTAACAGGGTCTGGCTCTTCTGTTCTCTCCAGATATATGTGGTTTGTGAAAATTTGCAGAACAATGTGTTCTTGTCACATCAGGACAGAGTAAATTTTAATGGTTGATTGTTATGATTGCTTTCGATGTAAAAAAAAAAAAAATTGGCTTCAAGCTTCCAGTTAGTTTTAGATTTGAAAATTGTGTTAGCTAAAATGACTCAGGCTGGGCCAGACTCAAGGCCCCACCTTCTGGTGCTGAAATTAAGGGGTTGCGTTCGACAGTTCTACTTCACGCTGCAGTTGGCCACACGTGTGAAGGATGTAAACTTCTCTCTCAAGCTCTTTTTCTATTCTTTACTTCTGTCCTGGCTAAACTTTCAGCCCTATGCAGTAATTTAGAAGTGATGTTGGAAATAATTAAATATATTAGTATCACTTGGCTCATCATTTTATAGACCTCACACGATGAGCAATTGTTCAGTCATTCTGTCTGCCTGTTTGGGTGTCTGAGGTTTGGATAAGGTTGCACTGTACTATTTGCTGACTGCACGGCCTTTAAGTAACACGAGTTTCATGCGTCTTTCACTACCAGCTCCTCATTTCTCAGTTACCTCAGCTCATGCTTTGTTTTCTCTTTTAAACTCTGGTATATATCGAGTGGGCGGCTCCTGTCTGTCAGGTGCCGATCAGGTTTCTTAAGGAAGGCCGTTTGGCTCCGAGGCTCCCTCACTAGTGTGGATGTCTTCTTAATAGGTGCCCATTCAGCGTCCTAATGGGCTCTTTATCAACCCCGGCTAACGCCACAGCGATCATAGCAGGAAAAGCCTCTGGCGACCTTGCTTGCTTTTGTCTGGGCCAACTGGAGCGTAAAAGCTTTGACAATGACAATGTAGTTTGGAGAGAGAAAGAGAGAAGGGAGACATTTCTCATTCCTTATGCAGTTAAGGAGCTGAACCTCCGCTCAGTGGCCTGGATTTCACTTGTTTACTTCTTTTTGATAGCATCTATTTGACCCTTGACCTTACCACATTCTGTAAGAGTCTATGGTTCAGAGAATATGGAGGTTAGTGGAGAGGTTAGTGATATCTCTGTCTTCCTTGGTTGCCTTATGTTCGAGAAATTCTGTGATATCAAGGGAGAAATGATAACGAATTTGGGGCAAAAGTGAAAGGCACGTTTGTTTATAGATAATTACGTTTTTGAATAATGTTTTAAAAACCTTACCAGAAAGAAAGATATTCAGAACTCTTCGGGGTTGTGGAAGTTCAAACCATTAATGTGGAGAAGAAGCCAGCAGCCGAATCATTACTTACAGACACACAGCACTCAGACCAGATTTTGCCTCAATTAGGCTGTCCCAAACACACTCTGAAGATTTTTTTCTAGCACTTCCTCACAGGACCTCTAAATTGCCTGAGCTATATGGTGTAAAATTAGGTCAGAAAATATTGTGTAGTAAGTTTGCAATGAGATGAAAAGGCTTTTTAATAACAGGATCTTTTTTTCTCACTCTTTGATGTAGAACGAAGCGCTGCGATTGGCCGGTCTTGAGATGAATGACTGATACATATTGACAATCCAGACCACTGGAGGGTTCAAAGGACTCACTAATATATGCTGCACCATCAGTGTTAAAATGATCTATGTACCCTGGTTTTTAGTAACGCAGTGAGGTATTGAGGTTAAACTGGGATTTGGATGAGAGTGCGTCTAAGCAACCGCTAGTATTTTTAATGCAAAAGTTTTCATAACCCACCATGTATATTACATATTTATTTCACTCATACATTTTCCTTTATTGCAGTGTTTGTATACTGCTTGTTTAACCATTTTTAGGGGGAGATAGCAGGGCAAAAGTATATGTAGAAGTGGTATACATGATGAAAGCTGGGAACCTGAAGATTAATTTGAGATTTCAGATTTTAGCACTGTTTTTTAGTTATAAATATGTAATAAACATATTCAAACTCTGAAAGTTTATTGTGTATAAAGGCTTAGAACATTATGATGAAGGTATATGATAGCCATTCCTATGCTCAATTATGTCTCATATGTTGTTGCAGCACTTTTTGGGTCGATGCCATTTGTTACACAGACCACTTGAGAACTGATAAAAATGGTCACATATCCCTTAAGGTACCACATTAAGACACTAAAACCTTTGACATTTGGACACATTTCTGTGAGGAAAGCATTTTTCAACAATTGGATGGTGAGCATTTCTATTTTGAAAACTGCTAAGAAACCCCTTTATTTTCAATATATTTATAAAAGCCATCCATCCTCTGAACACCCGAGCTCTCTAGTCAGTGACTATTAAGATTCAGGAGGCTTTGATTATCCTTGAGGTGACAATAGATTTTACACTGATGTCCATGTCATTAAATGATCTCACTACAGTGAAATGGCCACTATGGGAGCTAACATCACACATGGCAGTGCCAGTTTTTTCCTATGCCAAAATTTAGCTTTAGCCCCTTTTGTCAAACTAGCATGACATCGTTGGTAACAATGTATTCCTTAGGTCTTCTGGTTTTAAATTTTACCAGTAGCTTCACTCAAGCTTTTAAACTCAGCCCACTACAGCCTTTTAAAAACGGTAATATTGGCTGAGGATGCCAGCATCCCAGGGAAGTGGAAAAGGTTGATAAATGTGTGAGTTCTCATGATACATGCATCTACATTTCTGTTGTCAGGACACACAAGCATGTGTGTGTGTCTGAGTTCACAATGTACTTCTTTAGAATCTGTTTGGGCTGACAGTACAGGCTGTCTTCTGCTTCCTCACCCACACTTGAGCAAATAGTTCAGTTCCACTTCATCGTCACTTCAGGTGAAATTGCATTAGTATTGGATAACAGATTGTTCAGAGACCTTTTTTTATAACCTGACCTGTCTTTCATGCCATTATCTGGGGTGTACTTATCTTATTTCTTGCTTTAAAGGAGCACACTGGGTACTTCTTTAATTAATAAGTGAGCAGTTATAAAAGGGCACCTGTTGTAGCAGTCTGTGCACAAGTGGAGCACACACTTTCCCTTAACCTCTTGACTTGTGCAATGTCAGGGAGGTTTTGAAATCAGACTTACTGTACTCCTTCTCTTGTGTTGTTTAGCCAACACCTCTTTGTCCAACACTGTTGCTTAGAGAAAGGGTGGAAGCTGCAGCTTAAACTGTACAGAAGTGAACTTTTAAAAATGATAAAAGTCCTTATCATACTTATTCTCTCTTGTCGTTTTACTAAAGTGCATGATAGAGAAAGAGTTTTTCAGGAGCCTCACCTGTTTTCTTGCTTCTTTTGAAATGTAATACTCTCATCACGAGTTGGAAAAGTGCGTGCATGAGTGTGCGTCACTGTTGCCAAGCCCAACACCAGACAATACGGTGTGTGTGCCCCAGATAAGGGCTTTTATTCTGCTACCTAGCAAATGAAGAATGTGTAGAAGATCATGAATTACTCATGAGTTCTGGTGTTGAACTCTTATTTAATGATAGCCGTGCTGGGACCGCTCTGTACCTCTCGCCTGTCTCCCTCCTCATCACCTTTGATGAATGAGAAACAAGTCGAGAGGGAAGGAGTCAAAACTTCCCCTTAGTTGCTCTCAAAATGTCTTTTGCGCTGTAGTCTCTCTGAAACTGCACCATAGACACAAACCCTACAAGCCACAGTCGCACTTCAGAGTGTATGATGTATGGCCTGCTGCACTTCCTCGTCAGATGGCCTACTACACTGAACACTCACCTACAGCACACTACAAAACAGCCTTCCTCCAAATGGCACTGCGCCGAATATACACACACTTTGTCAGGTCTGCGTGTCGTGTGAAAAATGGGCTTTACGTTGCCTCCGCCTGCTCAACCTAAAAGTCTCTTCTCTAGATTAAAACCTCGGCACACCGAGCTCCTTCACACTACAGCAGGCCCTGACTCATTCCAATCCACCACTCATTTCAGTCCTCATTTCCTTTACATTATTCACACCATTAGGCATATTAAGTTCAATGCCTGCCATTGCTCTGTTCCATGCTCTTAATGATACAGACATCTGTGTGCATCTCCATTCGTCAGAAAGCAGGTGCATCAGGGCAGGTTAGTGGATACAGGGACTGTCTTCCTATAAAATACAACCACGTAGATCGTATGTACAGGCAGCTTGCTATGACCCATGTCTACATTCATTTTTAGGTGATGACCTCTTAGGACCCTGACACACCAAGCCGACGGTTGGCCAGTAAATGAGCGTTTGTTGTCCTTGTGTTTTCAGTGTGTCCCAAACCGTTGGCACTAGTTGGCTCTTGTCAGCTTTTTTTCGGAAGGTTTGGCATATTGAATCAGTGTCTGAAACAGTGGAGCCCGTCGTTGGGTAAAATCACTCTAATCACAGTTCAGTTCAATGTGCATTAGAGAAACAGAAGTGAGGAAAGCAAACAAACGGCCAAAGTCAAGAGGGTGTGAAATCAAAAAAAACTTGTTATATTAGGCAAGACTATTTCATATCAACACTGAACTCTTTAGAAGAAACAGTTAGCAATTGTTTGGGTTATTGTTTGCTAGGCCACGATAAATATCCTTTGTTGTTTCAACATTGGGTTGTGTTGATAATGTGGTAACTGGCTAACTAGCATGTTGAATTCGTCCTGTCAGTCTTCCAGTTTCCCTTTTTGAATAATGAATACATTCTACTACAGCCTGCTTGTATGAGAGAATGTACGTGCTAGCTGTAGTAGCTGTAGTCTTTGAGATGTGTTTAGGGGCAGCTTTTTGGTAGAGACACAGGCAACATGAGGCCGTCATCACTACTAGATCTTTAGTGTCAGTTTGGTGTGTCTGGGCTTTCAGGGCAGGAGCGAGGGGGGTTGAATGGGTCAAACAAACACAGGACTTTCATCCAGGTGGCAGGTGTTTTTTTCCCTTGTAAAACCAAAAGTCTTTGAGTTATTTTAACAAAGTAACTTTGTGGAGTCAACATAAGCAATGGCATATGCCTTGTCTTGTTGGGATTAAGCTGCATAGTCAAAGCATCTAAAATGTAATGTCATTCAAATAAATAAAATAGACTAAATGACTAAAGCAGCATGCTGACATGCTCTAAATGGCAATGCTAACACGATGATGTGTAGCAGGAGTTATACCATGTTTGCCATCTTAGTTTAGTATATATGCATGCTGACATTTGCTACGTAGCGTCAAACACAAAGGAATGTTAAGGCTAATGGGAAAGTCATTATTTTTGCAGATTTTATACAAATTCAATCGTAAAGCTCGATGAAAAGTTAAGGGTTTACTCAGGATTGGGACCTTTTGTTGTACGTCTTTCCTGCTCTCTTCAGCTGTCACTATTGAATAAAGGCTAAATGTCCAGCCTCTGGGATACTTAATTTGGTAACCATGAATGTCGGTACCAAAGTGCCAACTCTGAACTACTGGTGGAGTAAGATAAAAAGTCAGATGAACACCGAAGTTCTGAATCATCCTCTAGGGACCCGGAATATCTGTATAAAATTTCCTGGCAGTCTATGAAGCATGAGATATGTATTCCATGACACTGCACCTTATACTGCGCCACTTTTCTTGGAGCCGTTCATCTTTAGCCTGGTGTATTTATTGCCTGCTGTGATATGTTTATACCATCACTACTATTAGCTCGCTGTTGGCATCTACTATAACGACCTCTAACAGTCCGGTAAAGGCATTCAGTGTCGCTCCCAACCTTTCACCCAGTGCCAAGCACCAGATTACACACATACACACCTGACATATGCCCCTACACTCTCTGTTTCCTGTCTTTGCTGCTGCTCATTCTTTCACTTGATCGTTCTCTCAACACAAGATGCATGTAGTCACACACACCCCTGCTCATGTTTCTCACTGTGTGCCCAGCCGGCAGTGCCCTGCGCGCTCAGCCCTGCTTCTGTGTTTCCAGCTGTCCCCTGGTTATCACTCTCTGTCGCTCTGTCCACTGGCTGCCAGTAACCAGAGCACTCTGTCCCTGTCTCTTTCTCCATGTACTGACCTTCCCTCTCCTTACTGCAAGATGAGTCTTCACTTCACTCTCTTTTCTTTCTCTTTGTTGTCTTGCCTTCCAACTTTTTATATCCTTTAGGAAAAAGGATTTGCAATTTCCACCTCTTTTACTTTTATTTCTAGAATTTATTCTTTTGCTCCAATGTTGTCTTTCATTCTGCTTCCCCCCTGCTCCCCTTGACTTTCTGCCCATAATGATGTAATGTGATCAGGTGCACTGTGTGTGAACTATTATTCACTTTAAAAAGTAAATTGTGTCCATATCCTCTCCATTTTCTCTCTCTTTTTCTTGTGAAATGTCCTCTCCTCTCCTCACTCCCTCCATTGCTGGAGGGATTGCAGGGTCAAATAATGGAAGCAGTATCAGAATCCTTTACTTGAGTAAAAGTACCAATACCACAAGGTAAAAGTGTTTCATTAAATGTCAAAAATAGAAGCAGTCGTTCTGCAGAGAAGTGTCAGCTGTAAGTGATGATTATGTACTGTATGATGTTATTAGAGTATTAACACAGATGTATTATATACTGTTGTGGCTGGTTGAAATGGAGCATACAGTAAGGTGGTTTAGTTGAATGGTTCCCAATCTAAGGGTCAGGCCCCATCGAGAGGGTCACAAGATAAATGTTAGGCCCTATCTCGCTTATGCTGATATTTATTAATAACGATATTTTCCCCCTCAGTTTTTAGTTTTGAAAAATCTGCACCTTAGAAGGCGTTTTAGTCAGTCTCCATTTTAATGACCTAAAACTCAGTTTGTATGTAGACAAGAGACCAAAACCTAGCAGAAAATACCCACTTACAAAAATATCTGTATACATGAAGACAGGGCCTGTGGGGGTTAGTAAGATGATAAATGGGCAAGGAAAGGAGAGACTTCTTTTTGCCTTGAAAAGTTCTTTAAATGAAACCACCAAACAGCTTTACAAATGTGTAATTTACAAACACATGAAGAGTAAAAATCGAAGTGTTATCCACTCTTCTCTTTTCATGATGTGAAGAGGGTGAATTTAGGTAAAATACTATATTGATTTCTCAATAACAATAAGAAAGTGGAGAAAATGTGTATGGGATAAAGATGCATTTTGCACCAAAGTGATGCAGCAAAAAGTTGTCTCTAATACTTTGTATGTCCAGTGCATTATGCTCTTTTTTCCCCGCACCCACCCAGCCTCTGCTCACTTACTATGCACATGCAAGCACTTACACACACTCTGTCACACTCCATCATGCCCTCTAATAGGGTATAGGCTGATGGAGCAGCCAGGCCTGCTCAGCAGACAGTGGTAGAGTGAATCTATATTCAGTCTCTGCACTTCTTCCTCCTCCTCTGGAGCCTGATGAACTCAAGGGAATCCATGCAGCCAATAAACGTACTGTGATCTATTGAGGCACCCTCCTATGAATGCAATCCATACTCCATGGGGCATGGACTGTTTTCTGTGTAGGCCTAGTGTCTGTATGCGGTCATTTTTTATTGCTGTGTCCAGTGGTGAACAAGGTCCAGTGGTTTAGTGGAGGTTTAGTGCATGTGTGCAGGCATTGGCAGTTCTGTGTGTAACGGAGAGCCACTAAGTGAAAGCGACAGTCAGAAAGAGAAAAAGAGAGAATGGATTAGGTAATGAGTCTCTGTTTTCTCAGTGTTGCGGCTATTTGTTTACTACAGGGTGACTGCAGCAGATGAGCAAGACAGAGTAACAACGTTAGTGTCCCATAAAATGCAACTTCCCATGAGAGTGCCCTCACTGCCACATTGCCTCTTAGGTTAATGCAATGATGATTAAACATGTGGCACTTTATTGATCCCCGTTGGAACATTCTCTTCATCAGAGTTAAGGAAAAACTACAGGACAGGTGTCAGAGCTGTCCTCTTTCAGCTCTGTGACAGCAATGATCACCACACCATCCTGGACTTTTTCACTTGGTATAGAAAGTCCTACATTTTGACAGGCTGTGAGGTTGCAAGGTAACCCTTTTTTGAGGCATTATTTCCTGGTTTTATAGAGTTTCATTCCCCCTGTGGCTGCGAGGTGACTGACAGTGAGTAGTGAGTGTCATTTGCACATTGATGGAAATTCTCATCCCAGGTGCAATGGAATAACAATGAGAATGGAAAGTATAAAAACTAAATTAAAATCCTGTGTAGTGGATTATCTAGCTTTAGCTATTTTAATGTAAGTGAGTGAAGGGCTTCTGGTGGTGATGAGCAAAACTGGAAAGGACATGAGCATGCTTGGCACGAACAAGCAGCAGCAACCTCTGGGGCTAAAAGATGAAGCCAACACGGAAATGCCAGAAACTGCAGTTCCTTGAATGGCCACTTGAGGCTGGCTCCAGAAGTGAGTCAGTCCCCATAGACCCTCATATTAACATGGCCAACTTTACAGGTTCCCTGTTCATAACAACGGCACATGGGTGTATTTTCATAAAACTCAACCTATTTAAATGTTATTAAAGCTTAACGTTATGCACAATTAAGGCTGTCGCTGCTTTCAGTGATAGGTGGGTGCTGTCCGTTGACAAGTCACTACCCTGGCGACAGTATTGGTTAGGTATTGTACTCGTGGCGTAACCATTTCCAGTAAATACATTTTGTTCAAATGGTTATTAGTTTGTTTGTTTTTTAGTTTATTTTTTTATTGCCAGCAAAAATTAGCATTAGTATTTTCACAGTTAACCATAGACTGTACTTATACCGTGCTAACCAAGCTAGCAGCTAATGTTAGGGTTAGCTCCACCTTTTCATCCAAATATGGTCAAGTCTGGCTCCAAAAGACAGTGACTGCCAAAACGCCAAAATCGAGTCCACAAACCAATGGGTTAAGTCATGGTGGCTCAGCTTTTATTTTCATACAGTCTATGGGCACAAACTTAAAGATAAGTTGTCTCTGGTGATGTCCAAACCTTAGAGGCCACACCTCACTCTTGTGCATTCCAAGATGTTACACTAGCACTTTAATAAACTGCCAGTTTAGTGGTCTGCAGCTTAGCCAAAAGACAGAAAGGGAGGTTTTTGGTCGCAGTTGTGATACGAAATGTCCGGATTTTATTGGAAATTATGCTGCGATTGTACAAAATTGCACAATTGTGTGTGTGTGTGTGTGTGTGTGTGTGTGTGAGAGAGAGAGAGAGAGAGTGTGGGCTGCTTGGCCGGGGGTGTACAAATAGTGCTATTAGCCACCGGTACCCTCTTTATTCATTAAGCCTATAATCAGACCTTCATTTGTATTGAAATGGTTGTGCTCAGTGATTATTGGCTGGAAACCTGCCATCCTGGTGCTGTGATCTTTCTATTTGATTGGAGCTATCACTGGTGGGATTTGAAAGTGAAAGAGTGAAACCACAGAGAGAAGAAGCATGCTCGAGGCACAGACAGATTATTAGTTTGTTACTGTCTCTTTGTCTTTTCCCTCCCTCTGTTCCACCATCCCTCTCTCTTTCCATCGCCCTTTCTGTCTTACGGTAATGCTCCATTGATCTATGCTGGGAAAAGATATTGCTAATTCACTGAACCCTGCTCAGCCTCTGCTCTGCCTTGGGCTGATTGCACTAGTTCATCCCTAATGTTCCCTTTCTCCCCGCTACCCTCGGCTCTAAACCAGCATCCCAACCGGACACATTTAACCCCTCAGCCTTCGAGTGCTGCAGGGTGGCTGCCGGCTAATGGCAAGGCAGACTCGTCTCTGCAGCAAGTGGCGCTAATGATGACAGCGCCAGAGTACAAGTGCCAAGTGAACTGAGTTGGTAAAAGTGATGATTTGATGAGCAGCGCTCTCAGCAGTGTGTGTGCATTTTGAAAGTTGTAGAGAGAAAACTTCTGCTGCAGTTTAACTTTCAGAAATGATTAACTACAGACAAATTAAATTTAACGATGACTCCGAACTTTGCTGCTTTTTTTTTTTATTCCCCGCCTCATTCTTTGGTGCTTTCATCCAGGGAACCATATAAGTGTATAAATATCAAATGAGGTCTGGGTTCAATCATGAAGCTGCTCATTAAGTCACAGGTAGCTCTTGATTAGAATCCGTCAGCTGCAACAAAGCTGTGATTGATGCAGCAAGTCATAAAAAAATGTACAGGAATAGAGAATGGAGGTTATTATTGCTGTGTTAATTTGAAACCGGCAATTCACAGGCAAATGGGAAAACAGCCAACTAGACAATAAGTACAGGTGAGGGGAACAGTAACAACAAAAAAATAATGTTTCATAGATAAAAGACAGAATATAATGAATGTCCAAAGGGGAAAAAAACTTTATTTTGAAGGCAAATATCAGTTTCCTAGTTAGTAGTTGTATGTTTTTTCTGCAATGAAGTCTCTGTCTCTCACACACAAACACACATAGGCTTTAGGCCACAATGCTCCCTCACCCTCTCAGATGTCTCCTGTCCCTTGCTCCCCTCACTGCAACATAAGGATGCTCATTCCTACCCTCATTCATCATCTGAATGCCAGGTGGGGCAACCTCCGAAGCACAGTGGATACAATTAAACTAAACCCATTAGAATTGTGCCTGTAGTAACTTTGCCAAGGGCAGGGACTTAAAAAAGGAGCTTACATCTGAATGCCGGTTTTCAGCCATTTATTGAAACAGACAGTTTTTTTTACAAATACAAAAAATAAAGGAAATGATTCTGTAGACCTTAAAGCCTTGGGTACCATCTGTTCGGTTTGTATTGATATTTGCTTTAAAGAAAAATGAAGTTGTGCACACTGCCAGAATTCTTCAATGCAAGACACAAGGTCTATACTGTGCGTACATCAATGTAGTATATCATGGCCTGATTTTCATAATGTTTCTCCAGCTGCCCTCATTCCGTTTAAACATTATATTTTGTGAAAAATATGGAGCCGTTCAATGGTTTAAATGGTATTATCGTTGGTGCAGCTGTCGCAAAGACAACTGGATCACTTTCCATTTCCAGAGCCTAGCAACTAGCAACAATACAGGACACACTGCATTTTGTATTTCGCAGTTACTTTGGTTTTTCGGTTGTCCGCTAGTTCCGCTTCTGGGTATAGTAACTGCAAAGAACCACGGACTGTATAAAATAACGAAGGTAGCTAGAGTTCAGCAGTTCGGCCATTTCCTTTTTTTTTTTGACAGTATTTGGACAAGAGGATGGAGCTGTGGTGGAGCTGGACTCATGGACTATAGTGACACCTTGTAGACAGCTTTTCACTCAAGTGGCCTCGCCCCTCGGTATACATACATTTAAGACTTAATAAAATGTAAACGCGCAAGTTATGTAAAAATTCACCCCTAAACAGTTGTTATGAATGTTGAAATTAGCATTTCCATGTTGGCTTACATGGAAATTTGATCATTACTCTTTGGTAACTGTGGATAGCTACTGATAGCTACAGAGGGATACAAAAGCACCATCCCCTTCCTTTTTTTCATCGTGCAATGGTTGATGCGCTTCCTTTGTGCCATTAACTGAGCCCTCATTTTCCTGTGAGATCGCACCCAATCGTTGACAGAATTGCGTACTGAAAGTGAGGCTTACAGGGGACCAGTTTAATTGCAGGCAGTGTCATTTTTCAATAGCCACGACATTGTGCAATCAACATTCACTTCATAATGATAAGATAAAGCAAAAAACTGTCCATTTCCACTTTACAGAAAGACAATTAAAGGTCCAGTGTGTAGGATTTAGGGAAATCTATTAGCAGAAAAGGTACATGATATTCATCATTATGTTTTCATTAGTTTGTAATCACCTGAAAACAGGAACCGCTGTGTTTTTATTACAATAGAAGGAGCTATTTATATCACTATTTATATCTACATATGGACCAGGTCCTCGTCCACAGAGTTCACAATGTTTTTCTACAGTAGCCCAGAGTGGACAAAACAAACACTGGCTCTAGGTAAGACCTTTTTGTAGTCACTAGACTTTTAAGACATAGAAATTTTGTAAAATGAACATGCGCTTTCGTGCCAAAAGCGAGACGGAAACTTGAATATCACTTTAATGTCTGTGCGCTAAGTGTGGAGCTGCAGCCAGGAGACAGTTAGCTTAGCTTAACATAAAGACAGGAAACAAGGGAGAAACAGCTAGCCTGGCTCTGTCCAAGTTAAACAAAATGTCCTAATATCTCTTAAATAAAACCTTTTGATTGAAAATAAAATGTCAGAATATTTAATTGTTTTTGGCACACTACATAAGAAGACAAATTAGAGCAATTGGAAAATATTTTCATCGTCATGACCTTGCTCCAAGCAAACCTTCAATCGCCCCCACCTTTGATGTGATTTCCATGACCTGTTTGATGCCACTGAAGCACTATTTAAATGTCTTTAAAAAGCAGGAAGTTCTCTTTGATGGAGCTATCAAAGCGGAAAGCTGTTGTGTTTATGTGAAGTGGTCGGTGTGTGGTTGGACTTTGTCTTTCTCTGTCCCCCCACTCCCCCAGAGAAATACTGAGATTTGTGTGTGTGTGTGTGTGTGTGTGTGTGTGTGTGTGTGTGGCGAGGCCGGAGAATGGTGTTTATGGTCCTACTGAGGCGTGACATTTTAAAAATGCTCCATGCAAATCTCTTTTCCTCTCTGTCTGTCGTTCCTCTTCTCTTTCATTCATCCCTCTCAAGTGTCTGTGTCTTCCTTTCCTCCCCTCTCCTCTCATCCTCTTCTTTGCATCCTTCTGCACCTGAAAATGTAAATTTACATGGCTTTAAATATGCACATAGCACACGAGGTGTCAATCACCATTTTGTTTTCATTACATGTTCCTTATCTAGCCTCTCCAGATGTGCAAGAGGGATGACAAACTGGGGAGTCAGGAAGTATTCGTGCTGCTTTTGGCTACAGTCTAGTTTCTTCCAGCAAGCTCTCCCCAGAGGCTGCGGTAGTTCTGCTCTTGTTTTCCGACCAAACGAAAACTCTGATTGGCTCGGGGGCTGTTCCCCGCATGCCAGTCAACTCGTCTGACTTAATTAACCACTAATCTCTCAGCTGTCAGATTCTGAGGCGGGAGCTGGAGTGACTTCAATCTCCCGCTCCTCTCTGTACCTTTTCCCAAGAGCTTAAGGGTCCCTGCAGAGAGCACCCCAACCAAGCCCACCCCGCTCAAACCCAGACAACGCCGACATCAAATACCCGGCGTCATCCCGCTTCGACAGCCAGCAGACGTCAGCCACCCACAGAAAATTGAAAGCTGGGTTGGAGAGAGTAAAAAGGCACTGTAATTTTTTCGCTAACATGAAAAATAAAATGCAAGACAAGTCACCCGTGCCAGGAGGGAGTGGTTGATGGACAGCTGGAGAGGAATGTAATGAATTTCTCTCGGATGCAATGATGGAGGAGGGGTATTGATGTCAGCATTTGTTGCAGAGGCAGGGTAGTTAGTCCAAACAAAATCTGAATCCTTGACTTTCCTGTTCTTTTTTAGTTCATATTGCTTTCAGCAAATTTTGCACAAAATAAGTGCAACCGATGTTTTTTGGTTGTTAAAGGTTTTTTGTTTTTTTGTTTTTTTTACTAAAAGAGGAATGATGTTTTGTTGGCTAAATGAGGGCACAGCACTGTGTATACATGTTGCTCTCAGGCAAGAACAATGTCGGTCGAGATTCGGTGTTCAATTGTTCCCCCGTGTTTGCCATCAGAATGACAGCACAATGGAAGCACTTACATTCTTTGGTCTTCACTTCAACTTTAACTTTATTGTCCCTGAGGGGAATCTTGTCTTGCAACCAGGTGAAACATAAACCAAAGACAAAAACCTAAACACAAGATACTTTACATGACACATACTAAAATATATAGAGCATACATAGAATAGAAATATGTAAAGCAACTGTTCAAACCCACAACTCAAGCTGTGTGTATCAAGTGACAGCAAACCTGCTGTCCAGCCATCATCATCTAACTCTATCAGTAATTGATTAATTAATAAGCCACGAGAAGCTGTGGTTTATGGTGAGTTTAGAACAACTAACTGGGTTTTAGGCACTGTGCTGCTTGGCTTATTGGTTTTGTAAAACGGTTACTACATATACCTGGCATTGTTAGAATGACTGAAAGACACAGGTGCCGGCTGCTTTAAAAATCTGTGGCAAGTCTCAAGTCTTTGCTTTCAAGTCCTAATTTAATACCCAAGTCAAGACTGACCAAGTCAAGTCCCAAGTCCCAAATAGCACCATGAGCCAGAACTGCAACAAATTAAATTGTTCATGTCTCTGTTGTTCTTGTTGTATTCAAGTCATCTCATATTGGAAAAATGTCTCTGTTTCCTCTGAAATTGACTTTGGGAAATGTATCGAGTATTTTCAAGTCCAAGTAAAGTCACGAGTCATCAGTGTTAAAGTTCAAGTCGAGTTGCAAGTTTTGTTTTTTTTATTTTGTCAAGTTGAGTCTAACTCGAATCCACGCCTCTGGTCACAGCTGTGTGCTTTACTAAGGCTTTGAATGTGGCTCAGCCAATCATAATCAAGGACTGGTACTACTATCAATTTCATAAAAGATTCGGCCATTACCTGCTGCTGTGCCTGTTTCAGTGCCACTAAGACAGGAGGATGCCTGTCAGATCATGCCACAGACTGATGGTCAGCAGCACTCGCACTGATTTGAGGAGGTCACATTGAGAACAAAACATTCCCACAACTTTTATTTACTGTACACAGCACAGTGCTGCCTGGGTTTGTTTCCAGCACAGACTTTATCTACACAAGTTCCTTTCCTGAGATTGCTTCCTTTTTGATATGCCTTCCACAACTTTTATTTTGTCTATTTCGTCACCGACTTTGATCTCAGCACTCACATCAGTCCTCTAGCTTCGGGCAGTTCACCAGCAGTGCACTAAAACATATTTGCATATTTGTTGGATATACTATTTTGTGTATGCTTGCACATAACTTCTGCACCTCTATGAGCCCACTAGGCAAGTTCACTGAGAATGTTCGCTCCAATATGTTGCTCTAATTAGATGCAATGTGTCGTTTTAAGTGTGCTCAGCGGGGAGCAGTATAAGGACTTTTGTAGTGCAGGCCACACATGCTGCACAAGTCATGTTGTTTGTTTACTGGATATCACTTCCCCTGAGGTCTCACTGCCGCTCCTTTAATTCCTCAGACTTTCATCGCCTCTTCCTCAGTCCTATCCTTGATATTCTCTCCCACACCCTTACTTGCTTCCTCTGTCTTTACTTCCTCCATCAGTTCTTCTTTCAAACCCCACAACTGCTCGTCATTTCTACTCTGCAGCTATTCCCTGTCTCCTTCCCTCCCCTTATGCTTGTCTTCTCCTTCCTTCTGGGTAGACTGTTATCTGAGATGGCCGCTAGCTCATCTGTGGCCCAATTAGGTATAAACAAACATTTGGACATCTCCCTCCTGAGCCCCTCCCTTGTTGCTCTATTCTTTTCCTCCCATTTTTGTACTCGCACAAGGACAACACGAGCGTTTTGTGTTTCTTCTCTATAATAATCACTGTTCTCAGTGACCCTGACCGTCTGAATGTAAGACAAAATGAGCAGTATAGAAGTAAAATTAGACAGTTGAAAGGGACAGAAATAAAGAGGTGGAACAAGGGAAAACATGCAGTTTTACATAGGAAAGTTTTGGCAGAGGAGGAATGAAGTAGGAGACGTTAAAGAGGGATTAAAGGGGAGAGAGAGATTTATCAGCAGAAACAGTGTCTCAGGAGCAGATGGCAAGTGATGCCTCATGAGTTGTTGTTTTTTTTTTCATTTATTTTTTTTTGTTTTCTAGTGAGTTTTACATGCTGCAGTTACATGAACAACTTCTTTTGTTTTCTGTGAGAAACCTCTGGAAGTTCTGTGTCTGTTTGGGTGTGTGTTTATGCTTAGCTGTGTTAGAAGTGCATGTCATTGAAATCCTTATTTAGCTTTTATTCTAGAACGGTCAGATGTCTGTAAAATTTAAAGGATAAGGTGATTGTTATTTGATTGTTATTTTGTATTTTTCTTATTTTCAGCAAATCCCATCAAAATAGCAAATCCAAAATGCGTTAGTCTGTCTCTGAATACTTTCCAACTTTCCCACCCAGGCTGTGGCATATAGCCCCAAACCTATTTAGTTCTGCTGTAGCAAGTAGAGTGTTTCATTTTAAAAAAGGCTAAATATTTTGCATAGACAGCTGGGCACTGTAGTTTTTTGCAAATGTTTGTCAAACAGCAGCAAATAGTTCAGCTGTTGGGAATTATTTTCAGCTGCCGATCAATACACATTTTGTGCCGTAGTGAGTATGTACAGCAGCATGACGGTGTATGTGAGGTTTTTTTTGTAACATATAAATTAAGATAAGTTAAGTAGTGGGATGCAAAGTGACATGCTCCTTCAGGGCAATCCACACCAAGAACGATTACCAATAACGATTACCATAACACTAACGATGTGAGCATCCACTCTGATTACCAATGAAGTTCTGCAAACAGGCGCCAAGCAACATGCTGCACACTCCAGCTGTGACGCCCTGTAAATTTGGATGGATTTTGACTGGCTGTCAGTGTTTATATTGTTCATCAAATTGCTCTGAAAGCGATCCCAATGATATAGTTTGTCACTGTCATCATTGTAAAGTATTTGTGCTGTGGACTCTGCCATCCACTTGAGTTAGAATGATTTTTAAAAAGATACATTTATACTTAATGTTGTAGTTGTATATTCAAGATTAAATAAAGTATGAATACATGCAAAAATGTTAAATGTACATACAGTATATCCAGAAAAACTGACTCAAAACATAAAACTACAGTGGCTGTACAACAATGGAGGTCTATGGTACAGAGGAAGATATATCTATTTTTTTAATGTTTTTGTATAGAGACAAGTATGTGGCATAAACCAATGCCACACTACACAGCATTTATAGCCTAAGCTAAACGGCAATGCTGTCCCTAAATGGGCCTTTAAAATACATAAAACTCAACAAATACACCAGAGACTGTACAAACTCAACAATAAACACATACATTAAGAAAACAAAACTCAGAACCACACAAGAAAAACACAGACTGAACAACACAAATCACAAACTATAATGCAACAAAGCACCATCAGACAGGAGGCACCGGATAATTCATGACTACATGACTGAACCCTCTTCTATAATTGCTTATTGGCAATAATTATGGGTACGAATCATCACCATCTCTTTTCAAAGACAATGTTGTTGTTACTTTAGATAATTCACAGAACCCACTTTTAACTTCTTTAATTCAAAGTTAACACTGAGGAACTGTTGAGGGACTATTTCTTCGGTTCTTCTGCTGAAAACTGATTACAGTGAGAGCTGTGGGTTATCCTGATTGACCACAACATTGTTTCTATTGCTCAGTACTTTGTGCAGCACAAATGAAAGTCCATTTACTTAAGCAGTGGAGACAGAAATCACACACACACACACACACACACACACACACACACACACACTCAAAGGGGTTGTGGGGTATGTGGACGCAAAGAAGCTGTTCTGAATTCTAAGCATGACCAGGCTAAGGCTGCACTCAGCTGGGAAGAGCAGGGTAAACAAAGGAACATCACTAGACAGCACTTCTGAGGAATTCTGTGTGTGTGTGTGTGTGTGTGTGTGTGTGTGTGTTCATGCTTGGATATAACCAGCACGTTGTTTGACAAACCTGCTGTGGTCTCCCGTCACCTTGATCCACAGAAAGACACAACGGGTTGAAGAAAAGGAGGTAGAGAAAGTCGGAGGAGTTAGTCGGGATTTCTTCGTATTTATGTATCATCTGAGAGCAGTTTATGAAGTCTGAATGCTGTGATTGAGGTAGTTTTGCAGCATCGGACTGGGACACTGAATCACTGTGTGTGTGTGTCACTTTGTGTGTGTGTGTTTATCTGTCGAAGTGTATACTGATTTATGTTTGCTGCTCCTGCGTGCATATATATGTGCATTTAGATGTATGTAAGCTGGTGTGTGGGTGTATTTGTGTGTATATTAAGGCACAAACACACACATACTCCGAGCCCCTCTCTCCCCCAGAGGTGCTGCGAAGATGATTGTGTCACAGCAGGAAGAGGCTCTCTCTCAGCTCCATGTCTAATTAACTTTACGCCTCATTTTGTGTGTGTTTGTGTTGCGTGCGTGTGTGGGCTTGGCTGCGCATTGTGGCTTTTGCCAGTGCTAAAAATGAGAGCGAATTATTTAAAATGAATGTGAAATATTTAAAAGAAGACTGAAATATTGGCCTGGTATTGCCGCAGAAGGTGGTAGGCGGAGGATTCAGCAGAAAAGGGAGCGATAGAGCTGTGACGAGTGTGTGAACCTCTGGCTTCAGAGAAAGAGAATTGGTGGGGGTTGTTATTTTTGTGGCATGTTGATGTGAATCTCAAAGTCAAGTTGCAGAGAATCACTGATGAAAGCTGTTGCCACTGTGTGTGTGAGAGTGTACCAGTTTTTCCAGGGTACACCAGATGTATGTGCCTTACTTTTAAATTATAAATCAAGTTTTTTAACAACCTTAATCCTTAAATTTAGTGTCTGCCATCATTCCTATCTATAATAATAACACAGTATTTAAAAAGTGCAGCACAAGGTTCACTCAAAGGGCCAAATGCATTTAATGAACATGGATGCAGTTCTGTGACAACATTGGTTGGTTCACATATGTTTTTTGGCCCAATTAATATTTTCCATATATGCATGCTATGAAGGTCCGCGTGATGTAATTTTGTCACCCACCCATTTCCACAAGGGTCCATGTGATCACAGGTTTTGGGCTGTCGGAAAATACAAATTGGACTTTTGCTTATTTTTGTTGGCTTATAAATAAACTTGTGAGCACATCTGTGTATGAGGACACCCAATTTAGTGGAGCATAAATTAGACTTTACTTGGCTGTTGCTGGAGTATTTGACTGTGTACCACGGCCCTCTTCAGCATATGGAACTTTCTCAGGTATCAGTTTAAAGAATTATGACATCAATCCCAAATATGACCACCTGTCATGCTATCACATGACCAAAATCCTGCATTTAGGTCATGTGCAAGGGGGTTATCTCCAGGTCTGAAAAGTGCAGCCAACGCAGAAGTGCCTTAAACCTGCATTCTTTCTAAAGGCCAGCAGGGGCTGACTCCACAGGTTGCAAAAAGATAGAAGCCTATGAGAAAATGACCCTACTTCTTTTTTGATTTATTACCTCAGTAAACTTTTTCCTA
The DNA here is from genome assembly GCF_041903045.1 of Epinephelus lanceolatus. Taxonomy (NCBI): domain Eukaryota; kingdom Metazoa; phylum Chordata; class Actinopteri; order Perciformes; family Serranidae; genus Epinephelus; species Epinephelus lanceolatus. Next base: position 26,252,622 of record NC_135749.1, read on the forward strand.
ATGAGTCTATGATTACATTGCTAGTTTCAAGTCTTCAATACAGCATCTCAGCTGGCACTGGACATCAGTATGACGTCAGTAAGATGTTTGACTCTTTTGTTGGACAGATGTTAAATTTTGGTAGGAATGCAAAATCGGGTTGACGATATTTTAAATGTCAAACGATAGAATTTCACATTGTATGAATGTTAAAATTATGATGTTTTGCAGATGTTGGGTTTTGTTTCCATACCTTAAGACTAAATGTTGTTATGACGTTAGCATGAGACGTTTAGAAGACGATTGATTTCAGTTACTTCACAACCCAACTTAAAACCAACAAAATATCAACATCATCTGTTTTTGGTATTCTGTGTAACACTGACTTTGGCATTAGGTGTGTTCCTGACATAGAATTCTGGTCACTCAACATCACAACCTCAATGTAACCAAATATCAACGCATAACAGCATTGGTTGCGAGCTGGGATGATGGTCATTTTGTAAATTATTGTCCCATTTAGAGTAAAATAGATGATAAAGCAGCGGATGCTTCAGGGCGTGGCTACATTGTGATTGATAAGTCGCTACCACGGTTTGTCCTCTGGTGCACCCGCTCCACCTCTTGCTCCTCCACAGCTCCACCCTCTTGTCCAAATGTAGTCACCTTTGGCTCCAAAAAAACAAGATGGTGACAGCCAAAATGCCAAACTTGAGGCTTTGGAATGGTAGTCCACAAACCAATGGGTGACGTCATTGTGGCTACCACTTCTTTTATACAGTCTGTGGTCATGTGATGAAAATTGTTCCATTTGCTAAGGATGGCTTTGATAAATTGTCAAAAGCCCATGAAATACATACGTATGTGGATCTGGGGCTGTAGCAACATTGGTAAAGTCAGATGGGGAAAGAAACATGAAGAGTCAGACAATAAGATAGATTGTAAAAAAGATGGCAGTTTAGCCAGATTATGTAAAATGGTGGTAAAAAGCAACAATACCTTATTGCACAAGAACAACAGCAAATAAGCTTGGCTAGCCTGGGGGTTTTTGGCCACGTTTCTTACTCCATCACACTTCTTTTTAGTGGTGGCGCCACATTTTCAGATCTCAGCAACTTATGTGTGAGAGCGATGTTACTACAACCAGTTAGACCAGTGGACAAAAGAGATCCAAATGAGATCCAACTTGTAATAAACCAGAATTATCATTTAATAGCTCACTGTGTGTATGTCAAGACTCCACTAAATGTGATCTTGGGGTCACAGCTAAGCTGTCAGGCATCAGACAGGACAGATGTTTGAGGGCCAACAGTAGTAAAGAGAAAGGGGTGTTAATGTGTTCATTGCAGTGAAGGAGTGTGTCTGTGAATGTGTGTGCCTTTGTGGTGAAGCAAGCGGGAGGTCCTGTCGATGGAGGGCTCACGCTGAGTGGGATTATATCCTCAGTATTACTTACTGAGACACACACAGGCTTTATATTAACAATAGCAAACTCAGTGGGGTTCAATCATTCTGTAGGGCCTCCTGTTGTCGCTGGTGTATTTACTCATTAATCATTTGTCCATTATGAATTCACAGTGCACCTCAAACCCTGTGTCTGCAATACAACACCAGGGTGGGTAATACGCACCCAGCTTGACCGTCCTGACAAGACACACACACTGTCGGACACACAAAAGAAAAAAAGACAGAAATACAAACACACTTACTCACACACATTGAATGCAATTACATGATCCACACATCTAAATTCACTCAGTTGCATGCATTTGTACAAACACACACACACAAACATATGTATGCAAGGGTGCAGTACATACATACACATGTACACAAGCTTTAGAAAAAAACACAAACATACTGTATGTATATAAAAACACCCACAGATATAAACACCCATTGACAAACGCATTATTTTAATGTATGTGCATACTCACAAACTCACACAGACGCCTGGGCATTCATATGCACTGCACTCCTCTCGCTCAGGGGCTGCTGAATCAATAAAAGTGAGATTCAATCGCTCTTAACTTTCTGTCGATGTTTAATCATTCTCTGTATTCTGCAGCAGAAGTCTGTTGCTGTGGCAGCTGTGCAGCAGCGTTACAGCTCGTCGTGCCGGCTCTACACTGGTGTCATTTAGCCACATCTCAGGAAAATAACACATTAAGTCACAGTCAGTTATAGCTGCGTGTGTTCTTGTCCACCCACGCTGCACAGTTTAATGTTTACCAGCACTTTATTATTATTATTACTGTTTTCATTGTATGTGTCAGAAAATAAAATGTGTTACAAACATCAGTTGATTATATAGAAATGATGACAGTATTTCCTTTAGTTCTTAAAGGAATCAGTGTCTGTATGGAAAATATGCAGCTACAGCTAGCACCCAGTTAGTTTATCTTAGCATGAAGACTGAAAACAAGGGGAAACAGCTAGCTTGGCTTTGTCCAAACGTTACAAAAAATGAATCTCACTTATTAACATGTTATAGAGTGCCAACAATAATTTGTAACTGCTGGGTTCTGCTCCAGAAGTAAGAAAATCTCAATCAAAATCCCATTGATATTTGTACTAATAACTAAAAATCCAGCCTTGGGGCCTCGCTTCATATGTTTCAATAAGGGTCGTAGTTTCTCAAAACAATGTAATATTATTGTTTATGTTTTTAGTGGCATTCAACAAACACCATTTCCCATAAGCCCTAGACCTCAGGTTCTTGTATGGATTAAACAAACAAGATTTAGCATGTTAATTGTTGATTGAGAGGTTCCTGTGGATGGAGTCAGATTAGCTATGTCTCTCTGTTCCCAGTCTTTATGCTATGCTAAGACAACCAGCTGCTAGCTGTAGCTTCATCTTTAATGTACAGACATGAGAGAGTTATTAATCTTCTAATGTAACTCTCAGCAAGAAGGCAAAATAACTTCATTACCCAAAATTTCCAAGTATTCACTGGATAAAAATACCAATACACGAGTCTTAGAAACCACCTGTGATCTTGTTTACCTATAACTCTGTCAACTCCCTTGCTGATCTTTTTCGTTGCAATGCCTATAACGTAATCCTATGTGGTCCCACTATATCTACAGTCAACATAAAGTAGATTGTTCTGTCATGGAAATCAAAGTGTTACTTACATGCTTGTTAGCAAAGTGCACAGCTATTTAGCCACATTACTTTTCCAGGTTGAAATGACTGGCAGCACTCTCCACCCACTCTGTGCTGTTTCAGCACATAATGACATGATTGATGTGTGTGGACTAGCAGCGGTTGGCGTGGAGCTCCAGTCACTCAGATGCTGTCAATCGTGCAGAGGTCAGCGAAACTAGAAATGAATGGGCGAGTTTTTGTCTCCCAGGGTCGTCTGGTTTGCTGATTAGTTTAATCTGTTGAGATTTTGAGAAAATCCGCTGACTACATGACAATACGAGGCCGTTACTTACACGAAGCCAGATATTTTTTTGAAGTGAATTAAGTGCTGGTTTATACTGTAATGCTCATTAGGTCTTTTTTAATGCTGTGTGAACCTGCATTTGTCACAAAAGCTGTCACTGCTGTCACTATTGCAGGCTGCTGTGAACCCTGCTAAGTCAGAGCTCCTCGCAAAACAACTCCTCATTTAACCCCTGCTGCTATATCATCAAGCCATCAATGAGATTCGCAGGAATTGCTTCAATTTAAAGACAAAAACGTACTATTAAAAAAGAAGCCGACTGGAGAGATGCTGTCTGGTCGACAGCTGGCGCTTGTGGGAAACACTGATAATTTATTCTGTTACTGGCCGCATTTAACAGCCTTTTCTGACAGGAATTCAGCTGTACGACATGCTCTGCATTTTCAAGTATTGTGTCGCTAAAGTGAAAATCCACTAAATAGTGGAGGTTTAACATTAAAACAAGCATTACATTCATTACAATGCTTATGGTTGGGAACCATAAAATGAGCACTTATCCCTGTAAAATTACCTCAAATACTGTAATAGAATCAGCAGAGCTGCTCTCCACTGATAGCATAATGAAGCCTTTGAAAGCAGGCCTTTTTTTTTGGTATTTACAAATTGAGGCAGAATTGTCCGAGATCACAGGCATAATATGAGATGGGTTAATCCCCCTTCAGAGTGGATTTTTTTACTCACTGTAGGAATTATGTAGAGCCAGTGTTGTTGTTTGTTGTTTAGCTTGTTTACCAGCAACCATCCAGCCTGCCAGCCAGCGGTCTCTCAATGGAATGTTCTGGAGAGTTACTGGAGCGGGGCCAGTCTCTCCACACTGCACCCACTGTCTCCTCATCTCACTGCACTGAGAGCTGCACAAGCTGAGGATGGCACGGCCAATAAGGAAGCCTGAGAGGGTGTGGGACTCCTGAAGTGTCCGTACTTGTTTAACCGTTGCTCTTTCAAACCCTATCGTCATAAGATTGTGCTTGCTTTGCACGCCTCTGTTGTGTTCACTGGGAGAGAAAGAGATACTCAGATTCTTTCTTTATGAAAGTAAAAGGAGAAATACAACACTGTAGAAAATGCTTCATTACAAGTAAGTCATGCATTGCAATTGCTGCTTAATTAAAAGTACATAATTATCTACAAAATGTACTTAAAGCAGCTAAAATCAGCTGGGCTTGAACTGAAAATGTTGCAGTTCATGATCAGTGCCACAATTAGGATGCCCCTGTTTTTTTTTAATTAATTCTTTTGCTTCTTCAGACCTCCTCAGATTAAACAATCTAAGAAGTTGAAAATTCACTCTTTGGTTGAACTGCTTGTAACTGGTGTCCGTAGTGAAGCTGTATTCTGTGACAGGAGGTCACAGGTACTGTACTCAACCAGGGGTCCTTGAGGGAGTCCCTGGGGGTCTCCAGAAAGATGGGGAATACTTTATTTTCACTATTTAACTCACTATAGGAGAGAAGCTGTTTGTTAAAACTAGATGAGTAGAGAGTGAGTAGAAAATACAAATTCCTGAATATTTAGCAATGACTGGCTGACCCTAGGTGCTTCTCAAAGTCAAGGACGGATCCCTAAACAGCTGCATCCAAGAATGCTGCATCATTGAATCCAATCCCGCCAAATTACTGTACTGGTAGGATTCTTCAAATTATACCAAGGACCAAGTCCTTTGTTGAATTTTTTTTTAAGAATGCTCGTGTGTAACTTCAGTGCTCTTAAAGCGCCCACAATCCTGTCCACACGGTGGATTTGTCCCGTCATCATCAGATACCTTGGCAGGTAGCCTAACTGAAGCTCTCATTGCATCGACTATGTTTGTTAGCTGGTGTGCTGTTCCATTATGGGTTCCCTGAATGCCCTGAATGTCTTACTGAGCCTCTGTAGGACCTGACTTGGAAGGACCCGTCCTTCAAAGGAAACATCCTTGACTCTGCAACAGCAGGCTCAGACAGGTGGTGCCTCTCAGAGTGCTGATGTTTTGTATGAAAAGAGGCTTTGAGTGCAGCTTAAAAGGATGGCTTGCAGTTTGAGAGCGCAAATTGTTACACTGTGACATGAGATTTTTTTTTCCCCCTAAAGTACTTCTTGTGTATGATCGCGAGTGAAAAATAACATTTATTTTACAGCTGCACAGCTATTCTACAGCTTATCCATGTCAGGGATGAGCTTGATATGCTTTAGGCAAGATGATACAGAAATATATACAAACCTAGAAGGCAGGAAAGGGTTTCCAAAATGCTATGCAGAAAATTAATTTTATCCAAAAACAACTGCCTGGTCACACATCAGTATCTCTAAAACACAGTGATTCAAGGGTCTAAATGTGTTCTTAGTCTTGAAAACATTAATATTCATTTTCATTTTTTGCTGTCAGTCATTTTCTATGAGAACCTGTCTCTGTTTTTTTTTTTTGTATCAAATCTTATTTCAAAAAATTAAACTTCTAAATTTATTCAAGTGAAAAAAGCAGCACTATAATAGGTTTGTGCCACAGTGCATTATAAAGAATCATTTCAGGAGGTAATAAGTGCAACGTTGTTGCTATTCTCTGAGGTCCTGAGGAGGAAGTGGAGGCATATGGTTGTGTTAGCACCAGGCTCAGCGTACGTCCAGGGAACTGACCTTTTGCTGTCCTCCAGGAGACAACATGCTCATACAAAACCTCAAAGGCAGAGTGAATGTGTCGCACCAGGGAGCTGGTTAACCTTCGCTGTCTCTCATGGGCCGGTGATGCTGACAGTGTTTCTTGACGAAAAACTCCACCATGAAGCTGAATTTACATTACCCCTGTGATCGCAGATGCTTCACTGGAGCTCTATTTAGGAGAGATTTTGCTCTCTATGTAGGGAGAGGTTTGGCACTGGACCCTGGAGCAAAGGTTCATTCAGCTGGCAGAAGGTGACCCTAACTTGAAAGTGATGTGACTGGAAATAGCACACACATCAAACACTTCCATGTGTTATTTGTGTGGACAGATTAGGGACTGTATGAAGGAGGTAGGTGAAGGCAGAAAGGCTAATGGTTTAGGGTAAACTATTCAGGAATTGTTGGTTACTGTTTGTACACAGTATTGCCAGCAAAAGTTAAAGCCAACCCCAGATTCACTCTCGTTTTGGAAACAACTTTGTGTGCTTGGCATTTCGCCTCACTATTTTTGCATTTTTTCAGCACTGGATCCACAGTTTTCACACCTTCCTCTTGGATGTGTTTTGCTTACGGTCAGTCGCTACATTTATATAAAGTCCCGACCTCATCTGTGGGCTGTGCACAGGAATGTCCTGAACACAGAAAATAAGAAAATCAAGGCAAAGAGTCTATGCAGATAAAAACACTGCCACACAATTCTAGTTAGTCATTAGTGATAACTGAGAGATTCCTTTTGTATGAGTATATACATTGGTTTTAGGAAATTCCTACATGGTGTAGGCAGTGGTTGCCACTTTTTGGCTCTTGAACCATTAAAATAAATCAATGTCTACTTGGAAATCATGGATGTTAACATAGAAACTGGTTATCTAGGCAATTTTAGAGACCTAAAGAGGACAAAAATTTGAGTTTAAAAAGGACAGTAGCTTAAAATAAACATGATTGAATATGATTGTATGTGGGCAGTCTCTTTTGGCTGTCCTATGCTGTTAATTGTCTTGTGATCCCTCAGATTTATCTTTTGAACCCTTTGGGAAATACTATATGCTTATTTGCTCTTTTGCCGTGAGTTGTTTCTCCACTCTCATCTCTGTGTGTTAAATGTAAAACTGGAGCCAGGAGTTAGCCTAGCTTAGCATAAAGACTGGAAAACGGAAAACGTTTGTGTTGAAATGACAAATTGTGATTTTGAGCTATGTGCAGGACTTTTTTTGTCCCCAACTTAACTTGTACTTGTACCGGACTATATGCGAAGCTAAGCTAATCATCTCCTGTCTCCAGCTTCAAATTTATCGCACAGCATTGAGTGGTGTGGTATCGATCTCATCTAACCCTCAAAAAGCAATAAGCATTCTTTCCAAACATTGCACTATTCCATTAAAATATTTCCATGCTCTCAAACAATTTACACGTTTGAGTTTCCTGAAAAAACAGTTCTTAGCAACCTCTAACAGATTACACAAACGCATACACAGGGTAGACAATGCATCTTACACACATTCGCAGAGATTTGATGAGGAATTACACAGAATGCCGACTGCAGGCAAATGCTCGACATTCCATTAATACCTCCCAGAGAAACCTGTTGTGTGTGTGTGTGTGTGTGTGTGTGTGTGTGTGTGTGTGTGTGTGTGGGTGTGTGTGTGTGGAGAGGCTGGTGATATATGGTTGGGTCATTGCAAAACAAGTGAGGTCACAGAGTCGGACTGTGTGTCCAGCTCAATTGAGGTCATATGCTTCGTAGTTTACTTCATAACTTGTGTTTGTGTGTGTGTGTGTGTGTGTGTGTGTTGTGTGGTCAGGCTGTTTTGAGCTTTTGCGTGTGTTTTGTTGTGATCTAGATAAGCTGAAGACTCTATAAGAGTCAGTAGTCGATAGTGTTTGTGCCTAGAGGCAGTAAAACTGTCTGAGTGAGCATGAATGCCGTTAGACACATGCACATACCTATCACTGTTGCCCTCCAGCACACACACTCACACTCACACACACACACACAAATGCAACTGGCTCCACTGACATGACCTCTTGTGTCTGCTATTTATCTGAGCAATCTGTGTTTACGCAGATGTCACATACACAGTCACACAGACTCCATATATCCATGCTTACATATACATTTACACACACACACACACACACACACATTTTGATGCTCCTTGCCCGCTCCCCAGGAATGCCTAAATTTCATCAAAACAATCATAAAGATAAACTGCGCCCTTGCCAGAGTGCATCAAGTGCATCACTAGATTTACTGCATTTACTGACAATCATCTACTTCAGCGGTTCCCAGCCTGAGGTCAAAACCCCCACAAGGGGTCACAAGATAAATCAGAGGGGTCACAAAACATATACCAGGATTGGAAAGCAGAAAAGAAACATTTATTTTTTCAGACTGTTCCTCTGATCTTTGCTTTTTTCCCTGTGAATCACTAGTTATTTCACTTATTTAGGTCTCTTATACCAGTATTTCAAAGGCAAAATCAGTCTTTGATTGGCAGGACAAAACAGTAAGCATTGTTGGATGGCTCTAACATTGTCTGACACATACACATATAAGCCCAAATCCACACATTCACAGGAGCAATCAGAGTAATTGAAAAGCCTTGTGGTCAGCAAGCTCTTCTCACCTCACGCTGAGCCATATCTTAAAGGCCATGGCCTCCTTTCCCCCTTGAAGACCACAGGTAATCACCTCCTAATCTACTGTCAGGGTCTTAAAACACACGAATGGACCCATGTTCACTCACACATACGCTCTTGAAGCATTTCTGTTTGCTCATCTCTGCTCTGCTTAACATTGCAAGAGATAAACTGAACACAGTCAGAGGCAAATGTAAAAGAAAGAGTTGGGGAATGGCTGTCACAGTTTTCCTTCACAGCAGAAACTGAGGCAAAACAGTTTGAGTTAAAGTCTTTACTGGAATCTGTGGTCAATGAATAGGCTTACAGTCAACAACTTGGTGGCTGTCAGAATTAGCGGAATTATTCCAGAGGGGGAAATCAGGACGGCAGGTGACAAGAACACAGGTTTCAAGATTTAGGCAGCAGGATTAAGGATTCAGGATGGAAAGCCATGGCAACAAAGCCACACGTGAACATGGGGGACTTTTCTCTAACATCAATCCCATTCGACCCGAATGTGAGATAAGACATGTGTTCCATCTTCCAGTGTGTTAACACTGGGATAATTACTAAATTAAGCAGGCTGCTCATATTCACCGTTTGTACTTTTAACTACGTAAAGTAACGCACTATAATTCATGTGTACCACCTAATCAGGAGCCAGGAGGCTGTGATCAGGTACCTATGCACTGGCCTCTGTCATATGATGGGAGCGAAGGAAGTCAGGTCATATAGTATGAAGAGCTGCAAGGTCCACATATAGAGGAAGTTTGGGGTGGTGGATGGGTTAAACAAACACAGGGCTTTGACCCACGAGAGCAGGGTTCATGTCCCATGTGAAACTAAAATTCAGTGTTGAGATATTTTAAGGCCTAGTGTGTCAGATTTAGGCGGGTTTCTTGACAGAAATTGAATATAATACTCATTACTATGTTTTCATTAATTTATAATCCCCTGAAACTAAGAATTGTTGTGTGTTTGTTACCTTACAATGAGCCATATATATTTACATACAGTGCCGGTCCTTTCCACTCTCTGTCATTGTTATTTTTACAGTAGCCCAGAATGAACAAACCAAACTCTGGCTCTAGAGAGGGCCATTTGCATTTTTGCATCGGCCACTGATGTTCTCCTGTATGCTTGGCACACAGGAGAAGTTTCAGCAGTTTTTTGCCTTTATTAGATATTACAGCTGAAGACAGATAAGAAAGGGGAGAGAGACGATAACAGACAGCAAGGTGCCGCCGGTCAGGGTTAGTACACTTCCATATAGTATACTATGTGCACTATGTACTTATTGGCGTAGTGCGTGAATTTCGACAGGGTAGTGTTGTCTCAAACCAAACACGCCCGTTGTGCACTCACCGGAAATGACGACTGCAAATTAGCTAGTTAGCAGACTAGCATTAGCATTTGTGTTATTGTTCGCAGTACGAAATCATTACAGACTGCTAAATTAACCCAATAAACATACTGCTGGCTTATACCCGACAACAGCATAGTGGTGCTTAGTGCAAAAAAGACATGTATTTATACAATGCAGCAATGTTCACAGTGGCACAGTCCTCAGTGGTCATTTCCAGTTTGAAAAGTGGTTCCTCCCCTTCCGCTACATAGCCAAGATGGCGACCATTGAGGGCGAGAAGTGTCCATAGTTCCACACTCAACTTCTTGACCGTTTTTTGAGTGCACCATCCGGGTCCTCATAGTGCACTGTATTGTTCCATACTTCTCAGTGTGAACGCACTTATGCACTCAAAATATTAAGTGTAAGTACAGAAGTACGCAATTTGAGACAAAGCTTCAGTCTTAGTACATGGGCCGATCTACCAAGTAAGCTACCAAGATACCCCACAGGGGTCTAATTTTTAAGGTGTCATATGAACTGCATGCGCAACATTTCATAAGAGATCATACGGACCATTGTGTAAGGATAAAGATGAGTTAAATTAAGTATACCCAAAAATGTGTGTATGATATCCATACTAAAAAACTTTATGTGCACTATTGTCCCACAATGCAATGCATAAAGAAAACAGAAAAGCTACTGACAGCTGCAACAATAACAAAAGTAAAACAAGTATTAAATATTTTATTTCGCTTCTTTAACTTCTAGTACAGCTCCAACAGCGTAGTTTGGCTAATACCCATTTTTACATGTTTTATGTTCCTGCTAGTACAAAATGGTCTAGAGATTTTTTTTTTGTTTTTTGTAAAGACTAACTGCAAAAAAAGTATACAATTAATATTAAGTACTTACTGTACATTATAAGTAGTTAGTATGGAATTAGGACACAGCAGTGATCTGGGATAATGCATTCAGGGCTCAGGGGGAAGACAGAGTTTAAAGCTGATGAGGGAGAAAGTATCATAATAACCGTGGCACTTTGAATGCTGGCCTTTATATAGATTGAATCTGCTGTGTTAGTTTCTATGGATTTAGAGCACACGCAGCGGCTTACAGGGGCTGGACATTTTTAGATCTATATTTTATGATGTTTCTGCTTCATTCTGCTTGTTGGAGAGTTTCTGGACCAGTAAGAGAGAGTGGAGCAGTGATTTGTAGCTTTTAGTCAAATGTGTCAAGTACATGAATAAAAAAGAAGAATTTTCTGGCAACAGGAGTTATTGCCACTTGGTATGAAGAATTAAAAGTTGCCACATTTGATCTTTATACACGTGTACAATACAAAGGTGTTTTCTTCTGAGCTTCAACTCTGCAGTTTTGCAGCCCTACCACTTGTATTTGTGGCCTAAATAAACACCCATGGGAGTTTCTCTGGGAAATATTGCTGCTGTCCTTAGAGCATGAAGAATTAGTGTTTGAAATACAAACTGCTAGGAGCTGCAAGGCCTGCACCACAAAGAAAAATATAATCCGCCACACTAGAGAATAAAAAAAAATCCTCAGCTGCCTCACACTGAGGTTCTTATGTAGATTACTTGAGTATTTTAAGGATTTAATCAGGGGACAACAATGTGCCGTGTCTCGTTTTTTTCCCCTTCACAGTAGCGTCTAGCTCACTAATCTGTAAGATCTCGACACTGCATCACTCACTACACCAGGACATACAGGTAGAGACAAACAAGTGTGAGCTTGTGCGCACGCACACACACACACACACACACACACACACAGATATGCAGATGCACCGTTCTCCTTGCCCACACATTTGCCTGTTCATGTGCGACTCCCCAGGGTGGTGTCAGGGCCCTGACTGATGAAAACACAGCAGTGGTGGCGGTGTCAACGCCATAAAACAAAGGCTGCAGTGTAGATGAGCTGCCAGCCGTACCTCCAGTGATGGATTTCACCGCGAGCACATTTGCTGCTGAAAACAGACCATTTAGTCTCCCTACCGCTCTTTCTTCTTCCCTCCCTGCTCTCTTAATTCTTCCACTTCTGCCTTGTTTTCTCACTTCCTCCATCACACAGCGTTTTATTTGTCTTTTGCATTCGCTGGCCTCCTGTTGCTGTGCTGTGATTTCCCCCCTATACCTCCTGTTTTCACACTTTTCTTTACAATTGTCTTTGCCCTTCAGCCATCTCCAGAGTTGAATGACTCGTGTTTATGACCCTTACAAAGGAACACATCTGTTCTCCGCCCATCCCACGCTGTCTGTTTCACTGTTGTTGGTCCTCTCTCCTCCCTGCTCCACTTGTCTGCACACGTCTGCAGCCAGCCCGCCTCAGACTGTCTTTTGTCCATTCAATATCCTTCACAGGTGAAAGGGTCACCGCAAGCTCCAATATCCTCTAAACCCTCGCTGAAATAAGGGCTGTGTGTATCCAGCGAATATCATCCACAGGTGAAAAGTGTCAGGCAGAAAATTGTCAGATTTGTGCTTTATTTCAACAGAAATATATTTTTTTGTGGTGTGGCTGTAATATTCATTCCAGCCTGGGAAGGTCATTTCAAGTTTTCACCACCCTGGAATAGTTGCAGATTGTGTTGTTATTTTCTGCTTTCATATCCAAACTTCACGCTTTTGTGCATTAGTCAGACAGATTGCTTAGTAATAACAGTCCGCATCGACAGATCGGTGTTAAGTCAGGCTTGATCATGACTCAGAGTTTCCCGATGGTTTTGGGTGCAGAATGCGGCTCTGTGAAATATGCAAAACCTCCTAAACCGTGTGACTATTAATAGAAGATGAAATATCACGGAGAGAGATTATGTTCACACCAGGGAGCCTCAGCAGAGATTTTTCCTCAACCATCTTTTGTAGCCCCACTCAACAATACATAACAAGTCCCCCCCACCACCCTTCCTTCCCCAAAACAACAATCTGGGTTAATATCATGCAATTACAGTGCATATGTTCCATTTTGGTGTTTTGCTAGCAGACGACCACAGAGCATGAATATGAAAAATGGCACATGTGAGGTTTCTGTCCCTGCCTAATCCTCCATATATGTACAGTTGTACAACAGATTTCCTTTTATGAGAATTATCTTTACAGTCCTAAAGAGTGCCTTAATAGCAGGGTAGAAAAATGACAATTTTAACATGAAGAAGAAACTAAAACATAATTATATAAGAAGATTGGCAGATACTTTGATCTTAAAGGTATAGATCAATATTTTTTATCATGCTGATTTGCTGTCTAGTACTCCAGCAGAGTACCAGGAGGAGGGAGGGAGGCAGGCAGGCAGGCAGGTAGGCAGGCAGGCAGGCAGGCCAGGCTGTAGGCTTGTCCCACACCAGGGACCCATAACTGGCTGCCCTCCCAGGCCCACACACCCCTGGGTCCTGGGTGCGTAAGTGAAGCGGAACGGGAGGCTCACAGTCTGAAAGACAGCTAGGTACTCTGCCATGGCAGAGGAGGGCCAACTAGGTCCCCTCCCCTAACCCCCAAGGCACCTCTCAAAACCCCCACTAGAGCAGTCCCATCAGACTGACACATGCGTAATGCGGTCAGCACAAAAACATCATGTCCACTGGTGCCCTTTTCTGTTTCAGGAGGGTTGGATAAGAAGAGAAGAAATGCAATTGGAGATGAAAACAGTAGATTTATACATGCTGTGCAGTGCCAGAATCAGGTTGTGATAACAAAAAGAAAATAAAGGTGTGGAATTTGTCATAAATCAGGAGAAAAACAGGAGAGTTGTGCTCCTGGTGGAAACTGGGAGAGGGCAATGAAAAATGGGAGCCTCATGGGAAAATCTGGAGGGTTAGCAAGTATGCTAATGAAGAGTCAGGCGAATAGTCAAGGGGATGTGTCTAAAAGTCTAATATTCGCTCTCCTTTTTAGGTAAATTTTATTCTCCACCAACTTGGAGCTGCTAAATGTTCCACTGTGTTCCCCAGCTATTAGCTAGCTTTGCCCATATGCCATTTGGTGTTGTTCAGGTGGCATATAGTGGGTTTAACAGTGCTTGTTTTTGCTGAAAACAGTGCGGTGAAAGTGAACCTAAACAGTAAAGTTATGGGCTGTAACACTCCCTTTATGACATAACTCTCACTGTTGGGGGGAGACAAGAGTTCTGCACTCTAGCTTTAATATAAAGATATGTTTTAGATCAGCTTTAAACAGCAGCATTGAATTAATCATCTTACATTTATAGTTTGCAGAAGAGTTCCCAAACAAATCACATTGCCTCCTGCAGAAAATAAAAACTTCTCTGCAGGACACCTACCAGGGACATTCAATTATAAGTTTAGTCAAGCCAGTTGGAAGACTCAACCCCACTCATTTGACCGTGAAGGTTTATGATAAATGGGCACACTTTATGAATAGCAGCTCTATTTAGAGATGGCTCCATAAAACAAGCAGCCGTCCACTGTTTTATGTTTTGTCATAAAACCTAAGGTCAGTGCCGTTTGAAGTCCCAAAATGAGATTCATTCTCTATTTTCGCAGGGTGGCAGTTAATCTCTTGTGACATAACGTTCATTAAGGAAGAAAATAAGAAGTACTCATGTTTAACCAGAGTCTGGAAACTTTACTGGGTGCGCTGGTTGTTTTAACATTAGGTATTTAGGGGCAGAGAACATACATGTACAGTGCTGTGGCCTTTATGCCTTTATGTTAACAGAAAAGCTATTCAGGGCTTTGTGAGCACATGAAAAGGGGGTTTTATATATATGACGGATGGCCACTCTAATGATCCCTGCAAATGTTCTCTCTGACTTTCCCTCTCGTTTGACTTCAAAAGGAGCCGCCGCATGACAGCCATACCTATTGTAGCCCCACCTGTGTATGGGCGTTTCAACCACTGCTATTAGCACAGCTGCTTGTCTATATGTGGCATTATTTGTCTAGAGCTAAAATAGCTTTAATGACAGTGTGTGTGTGACACCGTGCTCTCAAAAGCAGCCCCATTGTCTGTGATGTAATGTCTGTTGTTGTCTGTTTGGCTTAAAGGCCCATAGGTGGTCTAGCAATGACAGTAGTGCAGTTGATTGGATTTGTATGCCTCCGTGTGTGTGTGTGTGTGTGTGTTTTTTGGTTAGTAGACTACCCGGTGAGCTGCCAGTTGGCTTGTCTCATCACACGGACCAAAATCTGGCAATTCTCAGGCAGCCAGGAAACAAACAAAACATTTGTTGGCACGTTCCTATGGTTAAACAATTAAAGGCACACAGTGACACATGAACACACACTCTGTACGTCTGTTCTGTCTCTCTGTTATACATACACATGTGCAGGCTCACAGATGCAGCATTTCGCACTAGCCGTACGACTTCCCAACACATTTTATTTTCAGCATGCAGCAGAGAAATCATAAGGGGGAGAAAACTGTCATTGATGTGTAAATTCACTATAAATAATTCCTCTCCCGTCTCACCCAAAAGACCGTCTTGGCGTGTGTTCGCTGCTCCTGCTTTCAGCTTACGCCTATCTCTCTCTCTCCCTCCCTCTCATATCCATCCTTCCCAACATCATTACTTATGAAGCACAGTAATGAAAGACTCTCATTTCCAGTGTTTTCTGAGACCCTCCGTCATCCATCCTCCCTCCCTCACTCTGCAATGGGCATATTGGATAAAGTATCCAGCCGTAATGGAAAATGAAAGCAAGGTTGTGGCCTACGCACCCGCACGGTGTGAAAAACAGGGGAAGTGGAAGAGTCCTCGCCTTGCTCTGCTCTATATTTATAGGCAGAAAACCTGATTTCAGATCAGTCACGCTAGACTTGCAGCAGACACCTACTGCACGTCGGGGGGGGGGGGCGTGCAGGCAGACAGACAGAAAGCCTTTTCTAGTTTGTTCTTTCTATCCTCTCTTGCAAAGAGTGCATGCTGTGTTTTATATTCTGTCTCTATAAACCTTTGCTTTCTCTTTCCATGTTTCCTTATTTACCTCTTGCTCTATTAATGTTCCTCATCAAAGACACGGACGGAGCGCACTTTCTTCACTTTGCAAAAGTCTTATCAAGTCATTCTGCCTGCTGCCTAATGGTCGTATTTTCTTGAGACAAATAAACAAAGATTTGCCATTGTGATGAGATCGATGACGTAAACATCGACAGTGCAATCAGTGCAGTGCAGTGCACCGGGGCCCAAAAGCTGTCAGGGGCCCAGGTAGGAAGGCGATTTTATTTTGCTGCTTGGAGAAATCAGGCTGTGGTGGTTTGAGTCCAGGACAGGCTGTTAGATTAGCATTGATTAATTTGCCACTTTGGTGCTGTCCATGATGCTGATCAAAGGCTGGGTTTCAGGATGGGAGGGACACCCTTCAGTTCAGTCACAGGAGTGGCTGTTTTGATGCACGCCATTCAGCAGCAGTGTATTTTGGCCTTACATGTCCTTATCCCACGCTTTGTACATCTTATGAAAATACACATACAGTGTTTCATATGATATTTAACAAATAAGGGGCCTACGATGGCATTGTGACGCTACCTATTTATTATAAAGTTATTAGCTTAATGGAAAGTTACGTTTGCTAGGTTTAGGAAAAGAATCATGATGAAGACATAGCTTAAAATAACTCATCTGGGACACAAACGCTGGTCTGCTGGGGCAAAGTCCTGTGTTTGTTTGACCTGTTCCCCACCCAAGCCTGCCTCCTTAGGTGGACTTTTGCTCTTTATACTATTTCCTTCTTTACTTCTATCAGCGCATGGTCATGTGATCGCAGCCTTCCCCATTATGTAAGTTATACATGAATACCTTGGCTCATGATTTTGTGGGTTATGTATAAATCCTGGTGCATTATTATTGGTTGATATGCATATGAACAGTGCCCGAGAACAGCCTGTTTGGCCTGACTTTACTGGGAGGAGTGTTTGTGACAGCTCACAGACCGCGGCCGTAAATTCAAATTCAGCCAGTGTAAACCAAAGGGGGGGTCTGATCCGGACCACCCTGGCTCCCCACCGGATCAGCAGACATTCTCTTGCCGCTATTACACAAGCTCTTTCTCTGGCCACCAGCTTGTTGTTCAAATTTGAATTCAGGGGCAACCTCGAGCTCACCTGGTAGAGTGTGCCCAATGTACGCAGATCCCCTGACCCCAAGGTTTGGTCCCAACTGGCAGCCCTTTGCTGCATGTTATCGACCCTCTCTCTCCCACTTTCCTGTCTGTCTACAGCTGTCCTGTCATTAAAGGCAAAAATCGCCCAAAAAATAATCTTAAACAAAAATGGAATTCAGATTTTATCTGGGCAGGCAGCCCAAGTAGAGCCTTCGTGCCGTGGCTGAGCCTCAGACAGCCCCAGCCCAATTTAACCCAGAATGTGTGTGTGTGTGCATGTGTGTGCGAGTGTGCGCTTGTGTTTGAGGTGAGGCGTGGGCCCAAGAACAAGTATTTACCACAGGTCCAATCACAATTACTGCAAGTTACACTGCTGGATGCGACAATTTCAGAATAAAAATTTTGTAGACTCAAATGTCATTTATTAATCATTGTGCAGCAATTTTCCTGATTCCATCTTCTTTTATGATACTGATGCCCACATCTACAAAATAGATTGCTTTGTGTACAGCATTCACAAAGGTGCTTTCTCAGGTGCTGACAACAGCAGGACTCATACAACGGCACAAAAACTAAAATAAGTGGGCAATAGCTTGTCTCTTTTTTTCTTACTACTTTCATATTTGTCCATTAAAAGCTACAGCCTCTAAAGCTCACTAATTAATACAATATATCTTGTTTGATTAATCCATTAAAAAGTGCTAAGCTAAGCTAACTCACTGCTGGCTGCAGCTTTATATTCCCTCTACAGACATTTTTCTCTTTTTCAATTTTCTCATCGTACTCTCAGCAAGCAAATAATATTTCCCCAAAATGTTGAACTATTCCTTTGAAACTATGTTTTGTCCCTCTTCAAAACAGGGATTGAAAAAGATTAAAGCTACAGTTGATAACTTTTATAAGAAAATAACTTTGCTAAAACTGTCACTGTATTCACACAGCAATTCGTAAGACTGATAATCTGTGGAGAAAAATCATACCCCTCTGCCTACTCTATTGTCTTGTAGCACTTTTAATGGTCTCACTGCATGTGAACAAAAACAACCAATCAGAGCCGAGGAGTCTCTAACACAGCTGTCAATCATGTCAGCCACTGCTTGTGAACTGCGGTCAAACTAGGCAGCGCTGATCAAATATGAATAAAGATTCTGTCACTGCCTTTTTCACACCTCAAATACTTTCACAAACATATTTTAGTGTACTGTTTAGCTGTAAAATGAAAAAGTTTGTGATCAGGCCGCCATGTTGGATTCAGTGCTGGAGTAGAAAGCACCACCCACCAGCCAGACCAACTTTCTCACTTTACAGCTAAACAGTACACTAACATATGTTTCTGAAAAGATTCCAGGTGAGAAATAGACAATGCAGTAACAGAATTTTGATTCATATTTGATCAGTGGTGCCTAGTTTGACAGTTTGACGGCAGTTCACAAGCTGTTGACATTATTGACCGCCACAATAGACACTCCTCGGCTCTGATTGGGTCAAGTCTAGCGATTGCCATTAGAAGCAGCAGGAGGGGAGGAGGAATAGGCTTTTTGTCACAGACTATCTGTCTCATGTAATTCTTTCAGAATATAGCAAATATGGCACAAAGTTATTTTCATAAAGTTACCAACTGTCCGTGTAAGTAATAATGTTATTCAAAAGACTGGAACTTCTGGGGCTTTGGGGATGTGGACCCCTGAGGCAGTAGACCACTTTGCACGAATGCTGCGAATCCAGAATGTTTCTTTTTTTTTAAACTAAGGCTACTGTCTTGGTAAATGTCAAAATATCACTTACAAACATGCCTAAACAGTTGATGAAGAATTAAATTGTGTTTCTCTCTGTTGCTCCCATTTTCTTTTTTATCCTTAAGTCTGTCTAAGACGTGTTACTCATTTGCCTCCATTCCTTTAAATCAAATCCCTCTCTATCCACTGCCCTTAGCTTGCATCTTATCTCTTTCCTTCCTCATTTTTCCAAGTCCTCTCTGCAGCTATGTTAAGATCTACTTTTCCGTCTCTCCTCCTCGTCTCCGTCTTGTCATACAGAGGCCACTGACTTCATGGTCGTGCTCCTGTGCTGCTGTGCTTTTAGCCTAATGGACAGACAGCTGTGCTCCCATTTCTATATATAACTAACTACCCCACATGATGAAGTCTGTCACACCCTTTCTCTGGCTACTACATGTAGATGTAGCTGACCACTATGTTAATGCCTAAGAAATACTGTATGAGTGAGTATATGTGATACTCATGTGGGTTTCAGCAGTCATAAGGTCTTTTATAGCCAAATTTAAACTGCAGTCTTTTTGAGGCTTTTGCTAAAAAAAAAATAAACTGCACTTTTTGCTGCTTTTATGTAACTATGTTTAGTTGAATATGAAAAATGAGGTTTTATGTGAAAAATAAAGCTACATTAAATAGATTTAGTGAAAAGCACTTTGATAAGCCGAGCAGGAATTACTTAAAATACGGTATTTAATGTCGCTTTAATCTCCATAAAGCCACATTTTTTGTTATTAAATGGATGCAGGACACCAAAAAAAGCCTTTTCAGACTCTGAAGTTTCCGATGGTTTTCAAGGAAAAATAGCAGAAAACGTAGACACAGCTCTCTCTTCCCTGAAACATTCAT
Source organism: Epinephelus lanceolatus (assembly GCF_041903045.1). Classification (NCBI taxonomy): domain Eukaryota; kingdom Metazoa; phylum Chordata; class Actinopteri; order Perciformes; family Serranidae; genus Epinephelus; species Epinephelus lanceolatus. The sequence continues at coordinate 26,272,361 of NC_135749.1, forward strand.
ATCATCCTTGAATCCAGGGTTGTTTACAGACCTTGGATGTTAAGAAACATGGAATCTGAATCTCGTTCTGGCACCTTCTCTCTGTCTGCCCTTCATTTTGTGTAATGATATGAACACAATTAAATATACAAATCCACCTTTCATGTATTGCTTATATTTACATGCATATGCCTGTGGTGCTGCAGCTCTGTATGTATGTGTGTGTGTTTGTGAGAGCTGGATTGAGGTATAAGTAACAGTGTTAAGGGATCAGCTGGTGGTGGGGTCGTATCCGTTCAGATTAGAGAGCTTAGTCCTCCTGTCTCTGTGTAATTAACGAGAGACGGAGGGGAAAGAAACAGATAAAGACAAAGAGGCAGAGAGGCGTATGCATGGAGAGTGGTATTAAAAGAAACCGGTGCGCACACACAGGAACACACTCAGCAGAGGAGGGATTGTGTGTAATGACAGGGTACTCGGCGGTCAGTGTATTTGTGTACATGATGAGCGTGTGTGCAGCAGAGCACCAAGTCCAGAACCAACAGCAGATAGGATATAAAAGGGTTGGACTGGGTCTGCGGTTTGTCTCGCAGAGTTCAGGACCTCTATAATGTCAACAGGGATTATAACTGCAGGATGGCAGGAATGCAGCCACAAAAATTTGCATGTACGCAAATACACACATTTTTACATTCGCAATAACAGTACAACAGCAGTGGTTTTTTAAAAGCAGGACTGTCAGTAGATGTTCTTTTCAATCTTTTTGGCCTTTGACCCCTAAAAACAAAGCACTGCGTTACCTGCAGCCAGTTAGGACAAAATTTTGCCATATTGGAGTAGTTTTAATTTTCTACAGAGACTCCACCATGTCACCTCTTGTCACCCCAAAAAATACATGAACTTTCTCGTAAACAAACATGCGTATGCACAGCTCTGCCCCTCCCACCTCAACTGAAATTTGAGCTCCTTCACAGACACTGACACACAATATTATGTTCACCATGTTGTGCTATTGCTGATTACTAACGCAATTCAAGCTGGATTTAGCACCGTGATGTTGTCAGCACAAGTTGCTGATGTAGGCTACTTTTTATGTGCCCTAAGATGTCATAATGAGAAATGGCGGTTCAGCCAGTTTGCATAAATCAAACTGGTTCAAGTTCGTACAGTGGACTGGCAAAACGGGAAAGTCTAACCAGGGCTGTGTATTGTTTTTAAATTTCACAAAAAATGACCTGAATTACAGTACAATACACAAAACTTTTTAAAAATATCCTATAAAAAAAATCAATTAGCAAAATATGGCAAACTTTAAAGTTGTTCAATATAGTAGCTTGTAACTCATCTTAACAACACATAAACAAATCATGTCATAGTGAGAAACATTTTCTTTTTGAGATTAACTTTGTGTAATAATGGAAAGATTTTGCAGTATAGCAAAATAAAGTGAAATAACGAGAAATTTTGTTAAAACGTAAAAACCTGGCAAGTTAATTTGCAGAACAACATTGAACAAGGCAGTTCAAAGTGCCATAAAAAGCATTAAGAATGATAATGAGCTACAAAGAAACACATGGAAGTATAAAAAGACACAGTAAGGAGTAAAATAAAATAGAGAACAATCCCAAATTGATCAGTAAAAGGCAGTGGCAAACAGACATAGGTCTAGTAAAGTTTAATCAGTCTTTATTCTATTGCAGCATTCTCATTTATGTTGCATTCAAATGGAACTCGCAAGCTCTAGGTTGTTAATACCACAAGAGAGGGGTGCACATACGGACTCTTCTCATGAACACGGTAAATGTGACTCCATTTGAGTGCAGCAGTATACTTAGAACATCCCTTGTCATTGTCTCTGGAGCAGTTTCAAATGTTATACTTGACGACATCACAAATTTGAGTTTAGGCACTCTAGTTTTTGGAGGTGGCAGAGAGTTGGTCAATTGTATTAATATTTTTGGACTGTCTCAGACCATAGGAATAACATGTATGAATTTTTGAAATTGGCATAGTTTCCCTACAAGATGACAGATTTTTCTCAAAACAAGAAAAATGGCTTAGTATGAAAACTATCTCGTTACTGCATAAACATTTCTTATTTCATGAAAAGGATCTTTTAGAAACAACATTTTTTTTTCTTGCTAAAATGGGAAAGAGAGTAAGATTTTCTTTGTCATGGTGGCAGCAACACCATGCCTTCCTACAAGAACATTGCGTGAACAAAAGATACACTTGGAGAAAATAATGATTTAGATCAGTAAGTATCTGATCAAAGAATGAGTATACAATGCTACAGATCTGACAAAGCATTCACTGTCAATTTTTGACACTGGACAGTTTTTCCATATGCAAGCAGTAATTGTAACACACCTCAATAAAAGTTGCATATCATGATGACATGAGCAGTTAAACCAAAGTGTGAGTTAACTAGCTTTATTTTAATCATTTTCATGTATGAGCGGAGAAAATATAGATAGAAAGGAAAAAGAAAAAAAATAATTTTGTGTGAAAGAAATGTGTTTTATTCTTCTTTTCTCTCATTTTGATTATCCTGTGGCCCCTGAGATTTTTCTTACCCCTTCTATAGCTCTAGCGTTTAGGTGATAACACAGCATGTAGGTGTGGTAGGTAAATTTTGAAAACAAAAGATTTCAACGACCCTCAACTCTGGTAGCAGGTGTGCACTGAGTGATGGTAGTGCTGTTTATGCGGTGGTGTTAATGTAATTAGTGTTAATTTAAAAAGATGAAAATTTGAGTCAATGCTAGTGTTAGTGCCACAATACCAGAGAGTTACACACGGAGTGATGTTGCTGCTTATACATAATCCTGTCTGCTTGCAAAAGGCACATACCCCGTGCAAATTACATGTTCTCTGCTAATGTATAATGTGTGTTCTCTCTCATTAATTAACAATCATATTTTGAATTGGGTTGTACAACATTTTTAACACGTCTTTGGGGAACGGGGGGAGGTCTGAAGAAACATGCAAATCAGGATGTCAAAGCAGGTTTTGAAAGGAAAATATGCACAGATTCATTATTATAAATGAAGAGTTGAATTGTCACTCTTGAGAAAACAACGACTCACTGTCAAAAAGAGAAACAATTGCATCCAAATGCAAAAGCAGGAAAAAAATCACTCCTTTTTAGCCCAGCACTCGAGCCCTCAACAGTAATGACTCTTGGTAACTGAGGAAGACAAAGCCACGTGGCAGAAAATCCATTAGTGAGTCAGCTGCTAGATAGCAAAGAGACACAGAGGAATGGTGGCTTTTGATACTGCAAGGCCGACTGCACTGAAGGCATCAGACATAACTGCCTCGTCTTTTTTTTAAATTTTTTTGTGAGAGTCTGAGAAAGCTGGCAGAAGTTAGCCCTCCCTTTCTGATGACTGATATCTGAAAGACTCTTGTGGAGCCCAGGTGTGTTTGGGTCAGGGCATGGCTGTAGGTGCAAGGGACAGAGGAGAGAAGACAGTTGACACATGCAATCAAATGAAATTTGCGCCAGTGTCTCAATAGACCTTTTAAGACTTGACAACATAAACATTCTAAATGGGTCCCTTTGTGTTTCCTGGTGGAGTGTTTGTTAATGCAGTAGCTGACCAAGGAATCTATAAAGAAGGAAGGGTCATTACGTCAGTGACAGCATTCAAATTTTGCACTGGAGCCAGACTTTGGTGACACTTCTATTGAAATTAATGGTCCCACTGTGACCCATCATATCTGTATTGTTTCACTTTTCACTTAAAATTACATCATATGATGTTTTTATCTAAATGTACACGTTCTTCTTTCTTGCTATCTGTCTCTAAACACATTATGGCTCTGCCTCAAGCCCCTATTTGGTCCAGGGTAGAGATGCATGACCAAACGAAGTAGGTCCAACGTATTACCTCTAACCAGACTGCAGTTAAAGCCAGATCAATATATTAATGGCTCTAATTATAACTGGCTGGACTGACTCAATATGGCCTGTCAGAGTTAAGTAAATATCTGCCTTGCAGTTTGCCACAGGGATCTACCTTTGTACTGGTCATCTAGCCTATAGTATTAGCTAGCACACATAAGTCATGACAACACTTAAGCAAGAGAGGCTGTACCATTTGCTATCACTCACCAACACCACAGCTCCCTGTCTCTTTCTTTTTCTTCAACATTAACAGTATCTCAGCATATATTGAGAGAGACATTGCTGGATAACATTAGCCAAACCCTATTAGCTATGACCCTTCCTTCTTTTTTTGGTTTCCTTGGTAACTTACAGGAAGTACAAATGGACCAAAGCTGTTGCTCTGGCAACACAATAGCAATAAAATGGTCCAGTGTTGACAGAAAAACCAATAAGTTTCAGTCCATGACCTTTTAAAGTCTCCTTTTAGCTTCAGATAAATATAAATGCATTGCATGTTTTATTTATTTATTTTCTTCTTTTTTTAAGATAAGCAGGGCTATTTAAAATTGAAGAAACATTTAATGTGAATAATTGCAGTCATTTTTTACCCCTGTATTAGAGAGAAGAGAGCTCAAAGAAAATCAGGGGAGAAAAAAATTGGGGATCACACCTAACAAAGGGTCCCTAGCATTCCTCTCTAACAGTAATTATTCATGACTAAATAAGCAATACTAAAAAAGGTGAGAAAGTATCATCCTTTTTTTTTAGTTTGATACAAAAAATGTAGTGTAAGCACAGACAAAAACACAAATACAGAAATTTCTCACACAAAAAAAAACTATCTTCTAAAGTAGGATCCAATCACTCACAGCAAGAAAGTGATTGATATAATAGGTTTTAAGGACCTTTCCACTTCTAAGCAACGGAGGCACTCTACAATCAAGATGTTACTATTTGGTAAAAAGATCTAGTTAGAAAATACATTTATTAGAATTCTGCGTCTGTCAAAGAAGAGCAAAGGCCTGTGGCAGCAGTAATAAATAAATAAATAACAGCTAAAAACCTGAAATGCAGCACTAGATGCTTTTACTCAAATCGAACTCAATAGCCTTTCAGACTTCAGAGTTTAAGGATCATTATCTTGGACAATCTACCAACATATCCTGCCTGGATCTCCATAGCAACACACAAGAAAGGGCTCACAACTAGGGAAAAGCGAGTTCACCATTATCTGTATCTGATCAACCAACAAAATCATCTGTATCCATATCTGTACTCAGAATGGGCACATTTAAATTGAAGATGGATGGGGCTTAAACCAGAACTGGTGGGTCCTAAGTCATGGATGTATTAAGTGACCCGGATGCAGCGTTGAGGGTAGGACCCCGTTTTTTCAAGGGAAAGTTACTCAGTAGTGCATGAAGCCAATGTAGCTCTATTTCTGTTGCTGAAATTAACTGGATGATGGGCACTGCTTTTGCATCATGGGCCCATAGGGCAGGTGCATTAGAGACTTCCACCCACCAAGCTGGCTACTTCCAGTTTAGCACTCAGCTGAACTGGAAGGAGATAAAAAATTATTTAATATTGTGACTCCTCTAGACTTTGGGAATGTTATTGTACAGAACAGATCAAATCCTGATAGTAGAGCAAGTAATTCTGTGGGTATAGTGATGCTCAAAATTATATATCCATTGATTTACAGACATCTCTTTTACAATTTGTCGGTGAAGATTCTCAGTCATCCAGGTCATGGTAATCGTAAGTGCTATATCTTATGCACTTACGATCTCTTTTGCAATGTTCTATGGGAAAAAGAGTCTTTGGCCCCAGTGCCATCAGATGATGGACCTGGGGGTTTAAATTCCACTGTTTGGCCACTATGAAAATTGGCTTCAAATCCTGTTGCACTTCCAGGGAACCTGACCTAACTGGAATTTGTTATTTTAAACTTTAATTTCGATAAAGGTTGACCAAAAGTTGCTATATTTGTTATTTATCAAAAAGCTATTCATAGAACAGCTTCAGAATTGAGCTTCAGATCATTTTTGATCGCAAGAGTAATTGAATTGTTTTTTACCAGTCCACCAGAATAAATGTTGGCATTGTACATCTCTGCAAACCACAGATTCGTTACATTGGTACATTATTATGTAACGGATACGTTGAAACTACATGTGTCAACAACAGTGAGGTTAACATGGTTAGGCTAAGGCCTAAAAAACACTTGGTTATGGTTTGGAAAAGATTATGTTTTGCTTGTCATTGCACTATCCTGGCAGGAAACGCAGCAATGTCTCGGTAAAAATCCACCACTTTTTGTGGCACTGTCTGGGCAGGAAATGCAGCTATGGGTCACTAGAGAACACCCACGTTTGGTGGCTAAAAAGCAGCCAAAAACCAGCGATGACTCACTAAAAGACAACCAGTTTTGTTATTTGTTGGTCTCCAACTCTGGTCTGCAGCTTGGCAGGCGCCTCGCCTACAGTATGTGACACACCATCCATCATTCCCTCCACCTCCCGATGACAAAGTCAGCTTATATACAACATCACTTTAGAGACACTGATATGATACTTACGTAACGTACAATGCCAACATTTTCCTCTGGTAACGGGGCTGACTAGCTACCCAAATGCGGATTTTCCTTCGTCACGAGCACGGATAATGACACATTTACTTGGATGACACTCACACTCGTAAAAATAATATTATTCTTACTAGATACTCGTTGCATCCGAGTATGCGACTCAGCCCTACTTAAAACCTTCTCATTAAGAATAGGACAATTGTTAACATGTCACACATGAGTTAATGCATAGGCCTCATTCAAAGTGAGAAAAGAATGATGAAGGGGTTCAAAAGTTGGATATCATGTCAGTGACAGTGCGGTGTAATCCAAATGAAGTGTCTTACCGCAGTTGCTCGTGTTACTTCTCCTGACTTGGTATTTCGACTCTTGCTGGATCTGTGAGCAAAATAGCTCCTTGTTTCTCTAAATATAAGTCCCATTTACCAGTTTTAGGTGTACTGGGATTCAATTCAAGATGAGTGTAATTTCATGCTTGCTCCTGTGAATACCACACTGAAGCTCCGTCCATTTCGATCCTTCTAAGTTTAGTTTAAATTTTTTGTAAGCACTGACTGCACGTAACAGTATTCTACTTCGGATTTCATAATCATACATGAAAGAATTTTAGTTTTTGTGATAGTTACATGAGAGAAGAGTTAAGGAATTGAAGATGAATGAGATGGAGTGATCGGAGGAGATGGCTTATCCATCCATCCATCTGCTATTAAGACGGTTGATGAGGCTGGGATGTAAGTGTGTGTGTGTGTGTGTGTGTGTGTGTGTGTGTGTGTGTGTGTGGGGGAGAGACAGTTACAACAGTACAACAGCTGCAGGATAGGATTTAACATCTGGATACACCTTCTCTTTCTCTTGTTGACTCGTCTCACATGGGTATTACTGAAATGAGAGGAAAAATGAAGACAGAGGGGATGAGGTGGAGAAAAAAAGTGAAGATTATGGACAGTGTTTTTTTTTCCCCTGTAAGACATCACCAAGATATCTCTCACACTCGTCTCTCTCTCCCTCTTCCGGTTTCTCTCTCTGTCTGTTAAATGTAAGTGGATACTAGAAGACCTCATTCCTCTGCACGCTGAAACCTGAACTGTCTATTTAGCCTCCTGCCTTTCACTCTGTCTCTCTTTTCTAATTCTCTGCATCTCTCTTTCCCTTTCCATTCCCATGCCCTGTAATCTTTGCAATTTGGTCGTCACATTTTTCACTCATCTCATCCTTTAAACTAGTGCAGTGCCCTGTTCAAAACATGCCTTTTCGGACCGCACAGATTGCTTGGACTCTGGTTTTGCTGCTTGCAGCTTTTAAGGGAACCCCTTGAACTTCACACTCGACACTACGTTTCCTTGGATCCAGAGTAATGCACCTGCCATGACATAGTTAGGTCCCTTAGCGTTAGAGTGTATGCGTAATTTGGGTGTAAAAGCTCACATAAATATTTTATGGCATCATTGAAGTCAGAGCCAGGATATTTCCTAGAACAAAAGCATTCATTCCATGAATTACATTGCTGATGCCTGAAATGTTTGAGTTCCTCCAGTCTCTTGGGTTTCTCTTTTTCTTCATCTCTGTTGTTGAATGTACTGTAGCAAGCAACAAAGAGCGAACTGTACCCAGCATGCAGTGTAACAGTTAATAAGGGGTCCTCTCTTGGTGCCATGTGGCCCGCCATCCCTTGTTTTGTACTTTAAATGTAAACAAGGTGCTACAGTGCATAAAAAGCACTAGAGTATGGCTTGTTTGTGCTAGAGGAAGATCCCCCCGACCTACCTACAGACGTCTGAGCTAAGCCCCGAATGTCCTCAAATTCTAGAAACGCCCCTGAAACACCTAACTAGCATGGGGCTGCTCTCACTGGATTTCCCTTAGTAAAGAAGAATAAGGGCAAATGTCAAAAGGTGGAAAACAGGGGATTCATTTATTATATGTAGTGATAAATATTTTTGTTAATTAACTGACCCCTGGCCTTCTGTCATTTTGCAAAAGTGGCCCCCGGGCAAAGCAAGCAGAGTAACCCTGTGCTACACACCGTCTGCATGTACTGCTAATAAATATGTCCCATAGGTCCCAAGCGCTCACACTAGACACTACACTTCCTTGGGTCCTCTGCCATACACCTGCCAAGTGTGAAATCAATCAGATGAACGGTTGTTGAGTAAACTGAAGGACAGAGAGAGACTTCTTATGCAGTATTGTCTAAATGATGCTTCGCTTATGATAAAATACAGGAATAATATGTTTGTTCTCACCCCTCTGCGTGATGGCATGTTTAGTGTAGGTTGTAGTCCAGTGCCTGACCTATTGCCTGCAGACAGAGCTGTAGTTTTGTGACTCTCTCTCCCGCAACCCTCCCTTCCTCCTGAGTCCCAGAGGCTGTGGCAGCTGGCTACATACATATTTCTCTCCCTTTATGTCTTTATCATTTTTCAGTTCTTTTTCTCCCATTTCTCCTCTTTTATTTTATAGCTGAGGAGAAACCACATTGGGTGCATAATGTGGCCTTGTATCATACAGTAGACACAGTGTCATATTACTACCACATTGTAAATTGCTCTGGATAATGGCCTCTGCAAAGTAACAGGAATGTTGCCCATATGCTCTATTATTCCAAAACTAGTTGTCAGTATCACACGAAGCAGTTAGCATAGAGATCACTTTCCTTTTCATTTTTGTCTTGTGTGCGATTATTGAATAAAAAGCATTGACAATACAATACAATACAATACAACAATTGAAATATATAATTAAATCTATTATTTATTTATAGTGGATTGGTTAAAACACAAAGGCAAAAAATCACAGTACAAGTGTAGAGAAGTTGTTTGGAGCATGACAGAAGATGAAATGTCAAGTTTTAATTTTAAAAGGTGAGTTTGAAGAGACTCTACCAAGAGTGAAGCAGTTTTCCCAGGTGGATGGGGTGGCTGCAGAGAAGGCTGTGTTACTCCAGGTACAGTACTTGGCCCTGGGTGGAGGAGAGTGGATGCTGGCTGGCATGTAGGAAGGACTGTACTTTGGTGGGCCGGGCTATGGAGGGATGATCTGGTCACCAGCGCAGTAATGAGTGAGGAGCAGCAGAGTTCTGGATACGCTTAAGATTTTAAGGACATTGGAGAATATATTACTGCAGTATTCAAGTCAGGATGTGGCAGTTTTCGGCAGCACAGAAGGACAGGGCTTTATTTTCCAAGCAGAAAAGCTCAGTTTTTGTCAATTTGATTTGCATAGTGTTTGAATGAAAGATGGCTTTCTTCCCACCTGATTTGTTTTTGACATTTGAATTATTAATGCTGGTACAGGTTTAGTCATAAAGGGTTCCACATATTAAAAAAATATTATGTGAGAAGCATTTTAATATACAAATGGAATGGCTATAGAGAATATTGCTTAGTAATATTCTTTTTTAAGTATTTTTAAGAGCATTTTTGCCTTTATTTGAAAGTGGCTAGTTAAGAGGTGAGGAGACAAAGAGGATGCATGGCACGAAATCGCAGACTGTTCAAAAGAAGTGGACATAGCCACTGTGATGTCACCCATTAGTTTGTGGACTACTGTTCCGAGTAGTCCCGAGTTAAGGGCTGTTGCAGTGAAGAAATTTCCCCTGCAGTGATCTAGGGTGACGGGTGGCTTTTTTTTTGCAAATTAACTTAGCTTATTCTTAATTTAGTGCCATATGAAGAAGATTTATTGTCAGCCTTTTATTAGGCATATTGCTGCTTTGTAAACGCTAAAGATGACACAGTTTGAATGCAAATACACTTGTTTATTGTTGAATGCAGAAGGGCAAATAGGAGCAATAAGTGGTGCAGCATTTTTCCAGCTGGGATGCTTTGCTTGCGTCTGGTTGCTATGATACGGAATACCTGCAGAAGTGAAAATGTCGGCACAAGAAAAGTCTGAAACTTGCAGGGGGACAGGACGGACCCACCGATCCGTGTGGCACTCAGCACATAATAGCAATAATGCGGTTGAGACAGTTGCTTGTTATCCCTTGCAGCTGACTTGTCAATAGCATTGCATTGTAATATTGTGCTTATTGCAACAGCCCTATGTGAATATGACATTTTGGCCGTTGCCATCTTGTTGTTTTTGGTGATCATATTTGGATGAGAGGCTGGAGCTGTGGAGGAGCCAGGGGTGGATCTAAATGAAAACCCAAGGACACCGCCATGGTAGCGACGTGTCAATCAAAGTAGCCACGCTGTAAAGCATATCCTGCTTTATCGTCTATTTTGCTTTGAATAGGATCAGAATTTACAAAACGAACTGCTGTATTAGAGCAACTTGAAACTCATGATTAAGACCATTATTTCGTTAGGAAAATGTTGACTGAGGTAATAAATCAAGTGAGTAGTAGAGTTATTGGCCAGAATCAAAGTGGGACATTGTAATCACAGTGTTTGGTATGCATTTTAAATATGAGGCCACAAGGTGCGCTGTAATATATCATTTACTTTATTTCCATTGTTTCCTTGCTATTCTTAATTTATGCATTTAAAAGCTGAAAGTGAAACATTATTAATGCCTGATACGTGGTACACAGCGCAATTACATTTCATTTTATATTGGCAGTGATAGTTATCAGTGAAGCTTATTGCTTTGTCCATGATTTCCCATGCATGGATGTGTGTGTGTGCTGTTATTGCCGAGACAGTCGCTTCTGTCATTCAGGTCTAGTTGTGCTCGATGAGGTGTGCATGAGAATGAAAAGTATTGACAGTGGCCTGTTAGCGCTTTGGCGGCTAATCCATAACCTTGGTCAACCACACACTTGTGCTAATGACGCATACACACACATACCGGAGCGCACAAGCTTCTACTGACACCTGACCTTTACAGGAAGCAGAGCGAAGATCAACTGACCAGAAGTTGCTGTCAATCTAGGAGCATCCACCCTCCCTCCTACTTCCCCTCTATCCCTAACCTCTTCGTTTTCACTCAGTCAATACTCATTGAATGGTTAGTGTTTAGTATACATGTGGGGTGAGGGTATGTAATGGGATGAGGCAGAAAGAGAGAACAAGGGGAGAACACTGAGTGAAAAGCAGTTTTGTTAGTGGGAATAAATAAGAATCACACATGTAGACAAAATGGAGGGTGAGACGAAATGCAACAGAGGAACGACTCAGGCAGGGTGAAGCTGATGGGAATATGAGTGAGAGGAGGGGCCTGGGACATGATAGGGTCGAGGAGAAGCAGATTTGCTTATCAGACAATTTAAAACGCACACACACATATAAGCAGTCGGCGACTCAGAGTGGTGCCATCTTGGTAAATACAGCTTTGATGATAGTGGTATCCCGCTGAGCCCGATGCCTTGACATGAAGAGAGAGAGCCTGCTGAGCAGTGCGTGTGTGTGTGTGTGTGGGAGACACTGGGTGGGTGTGAGAAACTCTGTGGCCTGTGTCTCTATTTATGTCTCCGTATTAGACTCTGGCTATCTGAGACATAAATAGGAAAAAAGGATAGCAATATGAAGACATCAAATCTGTGTGTGTGAGTGTGTGTCCCAACTACACAATCAACTCCTCTTATCACTCTGCATAGATTGGCTCCATATTGGATGTTTAATATTTAACTATATCTGTCTGGAGAAAGGTGGGAGGAGGCAGTGTCTGCATAGAAACACACAAACACACACAAAGCAGTGCTGACTTCTACAGATTTAAGTGTACACACAATCAGTCTTTTCATCAAAATGCACAATGTGCAATCAAGAGCACACAAATGAGATGAAAAAATACTCAGACAATATCTAGTGTCAAAACATTACATGTTTCTGCAGACTGTACACATGCCCAAAAATAACTACATTAGAAACAATTAGTTGTTTATTAGAATAGCTGATTGATAATCAATTACATAACTCAGTCATGAAGCAAAAATGCCAAGTGTATCCTGGTTCCGTTTTCTTCAGCTTGCATTAACTATATTTGTGGCCACTTGGAGGCCGCAGAAACAAGGTGTAAACACATCAGTGGCACATTTGTTATGGCTAACTCGTCAGCAAACAGTTGCTTATTTACACATGTAGCAGACGCGGAGCAACATTAGCATTCATCAGGAGTCATGTTTGGTGCTGAGCAGATAGTGTACAGTGGGTTGAAATGGTTCTGAAAACAGCTTCCTGCTGCGCCTGGGAACAATGCTGATGAGGCTGCAAAACCAAAACAGTGAGCTGAAAGAAAGCTCCGTAGGTTCATCACTGAGAACTTCCCCTTTACCATATACAGTCATTTAATCCATTGTTAATATTACAATGTTGATTATAGCAGCTTTGAATTTAAAGTCCCAATCTAAAATGTATTTTTGAGGTGTTTTCACATTGTTTTACTGAAGGGGGACATGTCTGTGGACATCCCTAAAATCTGAGATTCAAATACCCTCTATCTTAAATTCAAATACAAGCTAGATTAGACATGTCACTAAAACAACAGCATGTCACTTTCTAATACGGGAAACGCTTACCAATGGGTGAACAGACTTCGACACAACACCAGCAAAAAAACTGAAACCTCCATCGAGAGCAAACTTGTCAGTACAGAGAGCAGACTTAGCATTATGGTTAAAGTTTTGACAGCAAACATGTTAGAGTGTGCAGTTTTTGGATATAAACCGGTCCCTGAATTTTGCTTTCACTATCCACCCAAAAAACCCAGAACCATTAACATTATTTCAGCCACTGCCAGTTACAAGCTAACAAGAAACACGAAGCAATAAAAGATGCTAACTACATTTTTACATTGAGATGCGGTTGCTAGTTGCTGATTTTGGTAAAAAACAGACTCCTCATCTGAAGCTGTGTCTGACTAAGGCTCAAACATGTATGACTAAATCTCAGATGTTTCCTGTAACATGATTACTAGCCGTCTTTCATCAGTCAGTCAATCACCGGTCTAGCCATAGTAGCACCAAGCTAGTGCTAAGCAGCAGTGGTTGGCGAAGCGGAGGCTAGATCCAGAATTTCTTAATGAGGGTGAAAGTAGAGTTGCTTCCAGCCCCTTTTCAGTTTCTTCTTTTTTACTTTTTATGTGGGAAACCATGTTTAACAAAATGTTAATAAATTAATTGATATTTTTACATACTTTAAATATAAGCATACATGCTTGCTGCTTTTTGTATCATTGTAGATTGAGTGTCATGGGGCTTTAGACTGTTGGTTGAACAAGTATAGCTAAGATGTTACTTTGGTCTCTAGGAAATTGTGATTGGCACCTTCACTATTTCCTACATATCTAATTAATTAATGGTAAACATAATCATTAGTTGCACAGTATAGAGTATATTGTATTCTTCGTTGCGTGCTTACACTAAATCCACTGTAGTCATTCGAATATGCACTTTGACACACTATTAATCTACTAGTATATCTGTTTTGTAATGTAATCTAATGTAATCCACACACACAGAGCAGATCTGAGCACATTCACATCAACGGCCACCAGATAACAATCATGCAAACTGCCATCCAGTGCACACAACATTAATCTAACCCCCACTCCTTTGTTATACTTAAAGTGCAGGTCCATGCGTGTACATTACAGCACATAATTCTGTATGCATGCTTTCCCACATTAACTTGCAGGGAGTCTAGTGTGGTGCGTTCCTTGCCATGCACGATATGAAATGACATGCATGCAATTACATACACATGAATACACAGTGAGTCATTGTTATTTAGCTGGGTTTACCTACGAGCCATCCCCCACTCACAGACACACTGACTCAGATATTCGCTCATGCACATATAAATGCTCAGATTTTCTCGCAGATAAGCCGAAGAGGCATTTAAAGGGTGGGTTCACCCAAATGAGCTCACAGAGCGCAAGATAGCATCTCCAGAATTAGTCATAAAAATTAAAATATTTACTATCATACTGTAATACCAAGAAAGTAGGGACATTTTCAAATTTGAGAGGCTGGAACTTGCAAGCTCTTGGCATTTTCCTTGAAACTGACTTAAATCTAAAATCATATCTTATCTTGCCAATTTTCCACCAGCTCCTTTAACATCCAAGTGATGTAGGCATGGACGTTTCCAGTTGCCTTTCTGTCAGCTTTACTAAACCTATGCTAAATTTATGCTCTTATATCTATTTTGCAAGTCTTGTTGGTGCTTTTTTTGGTTGCTGTTGGACAGTGGTGGTGTGTAGCTGTGAGTTACTCATGGGGATTAAGAAATCAACTCACCAGTCATTGTTTTTAAATGTAAACATCAGCAAACGCAGAGGAAAAGATGGAGACAATTGGCACCAGCCAAAGTAGCATCCTGCTAGCTGGTGTACAGGCGTTGGATTATAAACTGCAGGACCTCTGTGCTGCATCAGTTTCCATGGGATATCAGGAAGTGTAATATCCTTTGTTTCACCAAAACTAAGCTTAATCCCAGACACTGCCATTCAGCCAAGTGACTCTTTTTCTATACACTGATTTTACAGAGCACAGGACGCTGGTGAGAGAAGGGGAGGAGACGTGCTTTATGTGATTAAGGGTTGGTGTGACAGTAGGAATGTGAGGTGCTGTCCTATTCCTGCTTGCCCTGCGCCGCAAGGGGAAAAAAACACTGCAGATCACCGCTATGGGCCATTCAAAGGCAGCAGGGCAGAGCTGCTGGCTGTATATAGGAGAGTAACCATGCGGTTATCTCACTGAGGTTGAGATATGTAAGCAAATCATGGCACATGCCCCCAATGACACGAAACATGGAGCCAATCAGAGTCTCTCAGAGTCTGTGGTGGATTTAATTTGCAAAACAACAGAAGCAGCTGCACCCAAATCTACATTTAAACCAATCCACAACCAGAAACCATGGATTACCAGAACCATCCAGGATGCCATAAACACAAGCACTGCAGCCAGTCTGTAAACGTAGACACCTACAAAGCAGCAGCCTACAATAAAAGAAGAGGCAACAAAAAAGGGCTGAATTGTAATGCACAAGGACAAAGAAGCACAAAGGAGCCGATGGGATAACATCTTACTGCAGTTGTACCTTGTATGATTTCATGTGGGGAATAAATGAATAACTGACTGATAGACAGACAGACACATATTCACACATAGACATGGTCATTTGCCATTGTGTAATAATCCAAGTCATGTCCATATGCAGGGCGGCACGGTGGTGTGGTGGTTAGCACTCTCGCCTCACAGCAAGAGGGTTGCCGTTTCGATCCCGGGCATGGGAGCCCTTCTGTGCGGAGTTTGCATGTTCTCCCCATGTCAGCGTGGGTTCTCTCCGGGCGCTCCGGCTTCCTCCCACAGTCCAAAAACATGCAGATTGGGGACTAGGTTAATTGATAACTCTAAATTGTCCGTAGGTGTGAATGTGAGCGTGAATGGTTGTTTGTCTCTATGTGTCAGCCCTGCGATAGTCTTGCGACCTGTCCAGGGTGTACCCTGCCTCTCGCCCGATGTCAGCTGGGATAGGCTCCAGCCCCCCCGCGACCCTCAAGAGGATGAAGCGGTTAGAAGATGAATGAATGAATGAATGTCCATATGCAAACATAAACCTACACTACAACTTTTTCATGGTTCCCTGTGGAATCTACACTGAACAAAAATTTAAACACGTTTGTTTTTGCTCCCATTTTTCACAGGTCAAGTTAAATAGCTAAGAAAATTTTTCATGCGCACATCAGTGACAGCATTTGCCTTATGCAGCGCGACACATCTTCTTTACATAGAGTTGAGCAGGTTGTTGATTTTGGCCCATGGAATGTTGCCACACTCCTCTTCAATGACTGTGTGAAGTTGCTGGATATTGGCAGGAAGTGGAACACTCTGTCGCACACGCTGATCCAAAGCATCACAGGCACACTCAATGGGTGGCATTACTGGTGGGTACGCAGACCATGCAAGAACTGGGGTTGTTTTCAGCTTCCAGGAATTGTGTACAGATCCTTGCTACAAGGGGCCGTGCATTGTCATGCTGCAACATGACGTAATGGGTCTCAGGATCTCATCACAGTGTCTCTGTTTTCAGATTGCCATCAATAAAATGCACCTGTGGTCTTTGTTCATAGAGTAATGTCAGCCCATACCATAACACCCAGGTGAGCAGTTGCACACTCAAGATGGTGACTCTTGTGTGTGCATAAAAAACTCCTAGATCTCTAACTTTAACCTGTAAAAAATGGGTGCAAAAACAAAAGTCTTGCCTTTAAAATTGTGTTCAGTGTGTATGACACAACACAGCAACAAACACAAGAAGATACGAAGCAGAGGGAGACAGAGGGGGGGTGAAGGAGAGACACAGCAGGCCTGGTCGTTTGTTGTTGGAAACAAAGTGCTGTTAAATGATTTACTTGTTCCCTGTATTTAAGTACATTCCCTCATTAAAGAGGAACAGCAGCCGGGAGACTAGCCAGCTAGACAGACCAACTGGTGCACATACATACTTCATGCACAAGCTGACTTGTAGCCATACGTCATCAAATACACAAAAACGCATATGCACAAACACACACAAACAGCACTCACAGAGAGAGAGAGAGAGAGAGAGAGAGAGAGAGAGAGAGAGAGAGAGAAGTGGGTCAGACTAACCAGCTCAGTCTCACTACACTTGCAACATACAAGAGGTCCCTACTGTCTCATATTAGATACTACACATACAGACACAGCACTTGCACACACATGCATAACCAGAAAAGTATTAATGTATTCTCACTCCAATATGCCCAAACAAAACAATATTTACTCAAGGGGAAGTAAATATAGTAACTTATAAATGCTCACTTTCAGTTACACATTTATTTACTCCCGTGGCCCAAACACATTAATACACAGAGGAGTTGTACATCTTTACAGATAAAATCTACAAAAATTATTTACTCATGCATAGCTAAAAGGATGTGTTAACCTAAATCCCAATCTTAGTGCTAGATTTGGACACAAAATCCCTCAGAAATACATTGTGTAAATCTCTTTAACCATAGTGATTGATGTTTTGGCTCGGGGATTCGTTACAAATGTACATCAACGCTCCATGCTGGAGATTTGTGCTGCTGCTGCACACGAATCCATCCCACGCACACATGTATACGCACAGCAGTGGCAACAGCAAAGCTCTATCAACAGGTGGAGGAGTATCAGAGCAGAACCGTGGCCAAACAAGGCCGCCTTTCAGTAAACTGACACTAGTGTTTGTGTACAGTATGTGTGTGTCCATTTGGCATGTTTTGACACGCTCATATTGAACACACACTCACACAGTGACATTCATTCAGATCTTGATGTCCAGGGCTGAGTGTAGCAGTGTTAATTGCCGCCAACATCAGCAATGAAATCTCCAATTTTCTCATCCAGGGAGCAAAGAGAGGCCTGCATCTCGTCGCTCACGGAGGGTTAAATAAATGACTAAGTGAGTGAGAAGATTAATGGCAGGCATATTTTACACTGACATCGCCTCTGCAAATAAACAAGCAGAGAGCTGGTTGCAGAGACGAGCGAGAGCTGAGAGGACAGAGAGGAGAGAGCAGGACCTAGAGGAGGGGGTGAGGAGCAGAGTGAACTCTCCCATAAGAGCCTGTTTGTCTCCCCATCTGTTTACTCCACTGTGCAGTTCTTTACTGTGAGACCGTTACACCGCCCGTCCGTTGCTGTTCCACTCAGCAGATGAAGGCGAGCATTGATGCAGAGGTTTCCATTTGGCTTCTTTTTCATAGCGCGAGTATGAAATATGAGGATGAAGTGGCGGAGCTCGGCGAGGGTGACGTATGGCAGCAGCCAGTGGGAGTAGTGCACTCGAAATTTCTTACTTTGGCACCAGTTCAAACCTCCTTGTCTACAACACAAATCAATAGAGAACAGAGATTAGAGCATATTTACTCATGAGCTCAGTGATGGATATATTTTCCACCATACAGTAGCTATCTGTAGCGGTGCCAATGTGTCAGTGAAAGGGGGAGGCCTTGGAAGATTTATTACTGCACATAATCAGAACCATTATGACTAAATATCAGAAATAGAAAGCCACTAAAGTCCTGGTTTATTTTATGTGTGACAGATGTTAAATATATATCAAACAAGGCATGTGTTGCCACACTGGCAGGCTATTTATGAGATTTCTTTTCGCAATCATGTAGTTATTTCAGTACTTTGGAGCTGGTGCTTTTCTGTTGCCATCTGCCACACATCAATATATTGATCGCTGACATTTCAGTGGACACTGGTCAATTTTTCCTAAAAGCTCTTCTTCTCCTCCTGCTCCCTTTTCTTGTTTTAACAGCAAACTCTCCTCTGACTTTAATTCCTTTTTTAACTTTTAAGTGTTTGACGATTATTAGCTTTGTAAAACGAAAAGAAACTAATGTGTGTATTGCATTCTCCCAGAAATGGTATTCCTATGCTTTATCTCAGTTTCAGCCAACCAGAGGCTCACTGTCGGCAAGAGTTTCTGATGTCCAAGCGTGAAATGGGGGAGTTGGGGGTTGATTTCCTGCATTCTGATGAATTTTTCTGCATCAATTTATGGTGTAAATGTAAAAAACCTATGTCTTAGCATCTATCTAAACACATTGGAAGTGCATTTTAAGAAATGTGCTAATAGAAAAATATATCTTGACAGCCAGATAAAGTTGGTGTTAATTTTGTTAGCAAAAACTACGACAAATATGTTCATCAATTACCTTTTTTGCCAAGACCAATATGAGACGATGACAAACATACTTAGATGGCACCGACACTTTGTTGATGAAAAAGACATCACTAAAATGTAGTTCAAACTGACAAAAAAGAGGAGCTTAAATATTTAGACTGTTTTGTTCAGGAATATAGTTTCAATTCTGACCATGGTCGGAAAGCACAGGGGAGACACTTTGTTTTTGTCTCCAGGGACGTAGTCGATGCTCACTCCGGAGCTAACCCCTGTCACTCCCCTCAGCAGCCGGGAAACAAGACACGGACAAGACTAAATAAAAAAAATAGCTGAAAAAATGAACACTAGATCAGGTCACATACTTACTCATACTTACTCTGCCTCTAGTACATATTTGCATGCACTTACAGGATATGTATACACGACTATCCTATTGAACCAATTATTACTCTTCAGAACAGCTTGAGAGATTCATCTTAAACTTTACCCCATTCTCATTCCTGCTTTTAAAAACAACTAAGCCTCAAGGTCTTTTGCTGTATTCTGTTAAGTCCTGTATTCTTTATGTTTTTCTGCTTATATACATGCTCTGCTGTTTTTCTGCTCAAATAAACTGAAGTGAACGACATAGATTAATGTATTATAATCGTTCTTCTCTTTGTTAGGTTTGATTACCAGGAGCTCCTCCACAACTCCACTTTCTGTTTGGTGCCTCGAGGTCGACGTCTGGGCTCCTTTCGCTTCCTAGAGTCTCTGCAGGTAATTACATATTTCTCAATGTGATACACACCACCACCAGTATTCATCATTGAAGTCTGGTTAGCATTATGATCATGCTGTAGACCTGTATTCTTCAACTTTGAAGGCCTCGAATACCTATCAGCTTTTTTTACCAACGGCACTGTGATCAACCGAAACATCTCTGCTTCCACTGTCAGTGTGAATGTGTTCAGTTCAAGTCTGCCACCACAGCTGCTAGATTTGTCAATATTTGACTTTTATCACGCAGTTTTCAGGGCTTTAAAAGGAAAGTTACCCCCAAAATCAAAAATCTATATTTTTCCTCTTACCTGTAGTGCTGTTTATCAATCTAGTTTGTTTTGGTGGGAGTTGCAGAGTGTTGGAGATATCAGCCGTAGAGATATCTGCCCTCTCTTGAGTATAATGGAACTAGATGGCACTCAGCTTGTGGTGCTCAAAGTGCCCAAAAATACATTTGAAAAACTCAACAGCAATGTCTCTTTCTAGAAATCATTTACTCAAGATAATCCACAGACCTTGTTGTGAGCAGTTTCATGTAGGAACTATTTTCTTTGCATCAAACTACACATGCTAACTGTAGCGCCGCACAAAAGGAAGTATCTCCAACACATGGCAACTCACACCAAAACAATTTAGACTGAAAAATAACACTACAGGTAAGAGGTAAGAAATGTGTTTTTGATTTTGGGATGAACTGTCCCTTTAAGAAAACCCTAACTAGCCCATCACATAATCTACTGTGCACCACACGCAATAATTGACATTATGTAATATTGTAGCAATACTGTGTCAAATACAGTAACATAGCACTGACAAGTAACACTGATTTATATTCTTTGTCACACTGTGTTCCTGTCAGAGTACTTACAACTCCAGTGTCTCAGAGGCCCACATAAACAACAGCTCAAATCTCTATGCACTACATGCCAACACAGCAATCATCCTAACAACATTAGCTGCAGCATTTTCCTCTGGATAACACTGTTAGAGGGACCAAATTACACATTTCCAGGAAATGGCTCTGATTCAGTGAGTTCGTATACAGTTGGGTCAACAAGGAAGTGCACAGGATGCAGAATGTTTATGTTCCAGAGCCGTGGTTTATGTAGTCTTTTGGTTATCGACACCTTAATGGTCACATCTGTAAGTGTTTTTCCCCCAGACCATTGTGTTGTGTTGAGTGCAGATCTGACCATAAAGGCTTTATTTGCTATTTGCAAGGCCTTTTAAAGCACAATGGGTCCATTAACACACACACACACACACACACACTTACACAAACACTGAAACCGTTCGTTTAAGTCCATCAGTGAATATGTACAAGTACACAAACAATGGAGAAACCGCCAAGGCAGCGGGGCGAGAGGACAGTTAAAACCAGACCGTCTGTTGTAATTCTCTTTCTGCCACCCAAGTCGACGGTCTCACACCAGTGCAGGAAGCAGTAGTGGCTGTTTTTAGATTCGCCGTACACTGAACCCTCTGGCTGCTACAGTGTTCCCTGGCCACACTGCTCTCCGGGGTGTGGGTGTGTGTGTGTGTGTGTGTGTGTGTGTGTGTGCATGAATGGTCCGGAAGCATCCATAGGAGTGGCAGCCTGCCCCACCGCTGATGTCTGCTGAATGGACAAATCCACACACACAACCCACTTGGCTTGGCAGCAGGCAGCAGTCATGGTCCCTTTCTCCTCCTGTCTTTTTTCTTTGTCCTCTCTTTCTCTCTCCTAGTCTTTTCCTCCCTGCCCTTCTCTCTCTTTTTTCCATTGGAGGCACTTTTTCAAGATTTTTCGGTTGTGTATTTTTTTTTTATTTTGGTGCCAGCCAAGCCCACAAAAGAACTGGCAATTACCAGTACCAGTGTGGTAGGAAACTTGCTGCCAGCTTTCCAATATACACACAGACACACATTTGCACACACACGTTTACTTAAACCCTCCCCCTTCTCTATCTCCCAATGCAAACAAACCAAAAACAACTACACAGCACACAGGCGTTCTTATTACCCCATCTCCAGGCAGGGAGGGCTTTAAAGGTTTGAAACTAACCTCACAGTTCCTCGTCTCTCCGGCAGAAGACTCAGGCAAGCCGTGGGCCACATTTCAAATTTAGAGGCCTTGGATTATCACTCTGGGAGTCTTCCTGTGACCTCGTTGTAACCTGCAGCTCATTCTGACACACACGCGCACACACACACACACACACACACACACACACACATACAAGCCTCCCTATTTGTTTGAGTGTCCTTCAGCAGGTTTATTCTCGGATGAAATGCAGTAGTATGGAAGCCCCGGTGGGCCAGAGAGAGCGTTTGATCTCCACCAATTTCTGCTGCCGCTGCTGCTGTTCTCTGGTGGTTTAATTAGAAAAAAAAAAGTAAAAAAAAAAACAAAAAAAACACCTGGACCTATCAACACTCCAGACCACTGTGAGTAGAAAGAGGAAGAGAGTAGAATGGGATGAGAATGCAGCAAAGAGAGAGAGAAACCCAGAGTGAGAGGGGGGAGACCAAAGGAGGGATTAGAAAGCAAAAAAAAAAAAAAAGTGGAACAACATCAAAAACCTGTCAGTAAGCGAGGGGATAAGGCAACATCAAAAATCGCCTTTAATAAAGCATGATGCCTCCATGTGCAACCGGTTCCTTCTTATTCTCCTCCCGTTCCCTCATCCCTCTCTTCTCCTTCACTTTACCTCCTTCCCTGCATATGTCCCCTCAGTGGTTGTAAGCAATTAGTACACAAAGAGTCAGCCACATCTGAGTGTGCATGTGTATGAGTGACAGTCTCTAACAAACCTCCAGGGCTCCCTGGGAAAGAAGAGATAGGAGTTATTACTCATTCCAGCCAACCTATTGGAGTCTCATACACTCACACTCAGCTGCTCATACACACATGGGTATTGATCACATTGCCTGCTCGGCCTGGGATATCACAGTGCCAAGCAGCTGGGCCTGAACTCATACAGATTGCATTATATTCGTGCAGCTGTATCATGTCATGTTATAATGTTTACTGCCAAAGATGAGCTGGCAGCAAGCAAGGAACCCAGCAGCTGATCACAATTAAAGGGATATATATGCAATTGTGCAGTGTGCTCTGTGTGTTATCAGTTGGATTATGGGTGTCACTGTCTCTTTAAGACTCTCTACATTCTTATACCTGTGTGTGTCCAGGCGGCGTGTATCCCAGTGCTGCTGAGTAATGGTTGGGAGCTGCCGTTCTCTGATGTCATACAGTGGAACCAGGCGGTCATTGAGGGAGATGAGAGATTACTACTACAGGTAACACACTGAGGCATTTAATCATGCTCATTTAAAGGTGCACACCAACACAGACACACAATTATGGCATCCTGATGGCCGGATTGACCTTTAGGATATCTAAAGGTAAGGTTAAAATCTATTGGAGGGGAGGATGAGCAGTTTTTGTGTTGGCACACACCCAAAAGTCATGTCTCAGTTGTGTTGCAATGAATGAGTTCATCTTGTGTTAAGAAAACCTCAGAGGATGATTCTAGTAATAGAAAGAAAATGAAAGAAAATGCAAATGAGTTGCTGACTGTGCACCTGAGTACTTAAAGTAAATTCAAGGAATCAATATCTACACATCTTCCAGCCATGTTTTTCAGTCATTTATCTCACGTGTATCGAACAGTACAGGTTTGCTTCTATTTTAAACCAACACAGTGCACAGTGCTGCATAGCAGTTTAAGTTTCACTCACCCTACATGCCTTTAACTGTAAAACTTTTTTATGCCTCAGGTCATTTTCTTCTGTTTTATGCGCGTAACTACAGTGATTACAGTGATACAGCCCTGAGCACAGTGTTGGGTTTCAAGAGATGGGCTGCCAGCTCCTTATTTGCATAAAGTTGAATCTAGGCTGCTTTATGCAAATCAGGGGCATCCTGCATGACTCGGCACCTCTGGAAACTATCGAGCAACTTTTCAAGTAAGCATCGTCAATCTAAAATGAAGACAGATTGAGCAGCTTCGTGACTTACATCTTGCCTCAGATGTATTCAGAAACACATTTCAGTGAACTGTTGTCATGAGAAAGTTTCCAAAAGAGCCACCAAGTTGGTCCGGTTAAAAATCTGGGAGCAGACAGCCCACAGGCCCAGTGGCACGCCAATCAAGCGTCCAATGCTGGGAAGTGGCCTCGTATTGAGAAAATGCCCCCGTGGACACATACCATCAGAGGTTGTGTTAGACTTTCCCATTGTCCCCTGCATCCCCCAAAATCTACACCTATACAAATTGGGTTATTTATGCGTAATCCAGGTCAATATTTTCCTCTGTACAGCCGCATATAGAGGCTGTACCTTGAGTTGAAAGTGCGCATAGTCACTAAATGAGAGATGGAATTGAGTAACAGAAGCTACTACAATAGAGGCTAGCTCGGACATGACGTCATCTCTTTGGCTCTTGTTTACCTGTATCAAACGGTGCAGTTACAAGTTGGGGGCCCTTTCATATTAAACACCCATAGAGACCTTAATCCAGCTTCAGTTCAAAAGCACTCGCTCACTTATCCTCTGTCTCTCCTCACACAGACAAACACATCCACACAAATAAACACAATGAGCAAAGCCGGCTCAGCCTCAGCTACAACCTTTATCACTCTCCCTCACACAAGGTACATCATGTCTCCTCTGCATTGATCTTGACCAATAGAGGACATGAATTGGCATTCAGCTAATGAACAGGAACGAACAAGCCCTCGAGAGCTCAGAGCAGGGGAGACATTTTCAAATTAGGGCAGAATTGGACCGAATGAGCTGACCTCATCAGTGGCATTTCTGCACACCTGCAAAACTCTATAATACGCACGCAAATATTCACACAGTCTATGATGTGGGGTTAAGGAGTGTGAGGTTCTTGCAGAGGAGGCTGAGTGGGGGCAGACACTTCAGACAACCTGACGGCGACGCTATAGTGAGACTGTCCTTCAGATGTACTTTGGGGAAAGAAAGGAAGAACGTAAGGACAGGGAGAAAGTGGGAGCAAGGTGAAGTAATGAAATGTGGAGGGAGGGGGATATGTGAAGACAAACTGAGAGATTGAAAGAACAAAGTTGAATTTTAAAATATAGGCGAGAAAAAGAGATTTAGCGGCCTCCTGGTTTCTTTAACTGGCGCTCATTAGAAAATGTGTTAGCCGTGTGAAGACAAAAGGGTTTAAAGGAGTCCGCTGCTCCCACTTTCCTCAGTTCAACATGGCTTTCTTCCACTTTGATTGAGCCGCTGAGCTTAACTCTCTAAGTGATTAAATCAATTTTGGTGATTCACTTGAAACCCCCGAATGTGGTCCTTACTAATTAAGGTCTAATTATCTGAACAGCAGACCCCAAATCAGCTCTGTGTCAAATGTGTTTTTTAAGAGGCCAGATTAAGCAACCACTCGATGCAGTTTACACAGTTCTGATCACTTAAATGCTATTTCTTTCTTTTTCTCCTTTCTAGTCTATTTTAAGAGACACGACTCGCTTTAAAAACCAAAGTAAAACTCTTTGTGGCTATTTTTCTCTGTTCTATTAAATTTATTTCACTGCATGACTCTTCTCATCTTTCGTCTGCAGGTGCCATCCACAGTGAGAGCGGTGGGGAATGAGAGAGTCCTGGCCCTCAGACAGAGGACCCAGATGCTGTGGGAAGCCTACTTCTCTTCTGTGGACAAGATAGTCCTCACCACACTGGAGGTTAGACTCAACCATAACACATTCAGGATGAAAGTCTTTATAAAATATGTTGCCCCAGAAGCTTGGCTGATGCAATGACTACCCACAGGGCTGGTTGGTGAACTACTGTAGCCGCTGAGCTAACCTCTTGACACACTAGGCAGCTGGGAACATGCTAGTGCAGTTTTTTTCCATACTGTGCCATATCTTGCCACTGGTATTTTTTCCCTCAGGACTGAGCATTATTTCTTTAAAAAAAAATAGTTATCAAAGAGGAGGAAAAGTTAAACAAACCTGCTGTTTGGTCGCGAAAAAACAACTGCCAGTTAGCTCTTTTTGTTACAGGACAATAAGTTTATTCAAAAGACGTATGAGCGACCAAGTCAGGGAATATGTTCACGTCAGCCTGTTACTTGTAATTCCTAATTGGAGATATCAGGAATTTCTGACAGCAACAGAATTTCTCATGTGGTGAATCGAACTATAAAAGAGTCAACAAACCTGTGGAAAAATGGCTGCAATGTCACCATTGCCCTGCAATGCAAAAAATTCCACAGCAATTTTTTTTTTTGCTTCAAAATCTGTTTGTAAATCAATTATTTACCCTGTGTTCCGCTGAATTTGTAAAGAAACCTTTTTTTTCTTGCATGCCTCCATGTTGAACGAAGAATCCAAAAAAGGAGAAAGTGATTGATGAATTGAAGTCATTGTAAAACGTAACTATCTTTAAAGCCAGACTCCATTGTCAAAAACAATAATTTTACCTCATTGAACACAGAAGCTGCTGGTCTACTGCCACATCAATCAGTCAGTTTGTTTGTGTGACTGGTGTTTTAAAGGTTTAGCTAGATTTACCAGTGTGCTGACAACATATTTTACAATATTTTTGCCTGTCTTGCTGAAAAATTTGAGCTACTTGAGCTCTCATCCAAAAGGCGAAACATCTTCAAGAAACTCAAGCAAGTCCAGTTGCCTATGATATAGCACTTATGATTACCATAACCTGGATGACTGAGAATCTTCACCGAGAACCATGTTGGTTATTTTAGGTAATGCTGCTGACTATCATAAAAATCATCGGGGAGTTACAAAAGAAGGCTTGAGAGATTTAAATCCACTCCCCATCTAGACCCTTCACAATGTAAATGAAACATAGTTAAGGAGTGCTAAATGATTAAAGACAACCTACAATAATTTAAAATAAAATGACCAAAAAAGAACGAGTCAGAAAAGTCTTTGGCAATAAGTGTAATTTTGGTGTTTTAAAGGGTTAACTCAGATTTATCAAAGTCACATGAACATAAACAAACATCAGAACAAAACTGACAAATGAGGTTGCAGTAGACCAGCAGCTCCCGTGTTCAGCAAGGCAAAAGTATATATAAATAAATGAGATTTGATTCATACTGCATGAGTTGTGTGAGAGTTTGTAAACAGATATTTTGATTTAGTTTTGCTGTTGTTAGACATGGTTGCCTATGGCTTCAGTTCATCATGAGTTTTTTAGATTCTTTGCTCACCATGGAGGCATGTGGAAAAACAAATTCTTCTAGAGTTCAGCATGACACAGGGTGAGTAATGGGGAGTGAAGTATTCCTTTAACTCTAATAATAAGTCAGTTTAACTTTCACTGTATCAGATCAAATCCTAGCTTTGACCCATTTGTGCCATCACCAGGATGTCTGTGTCCATCTCCCATTGCTTTTGGCTGACAAGCACTGACGAGAAACCTAATTGAAATGTTTTATAACTCTGAATACTTTTCGTTTTTGCTACCATACAATTCAGTTCAGGAATGTGCAGCAACCAGTGAAAACATCTACAAAAAGAAGCCACTGCTATAAACACAGGTTTTCTGTTGAGCACACAGCCATAGTTGCTACCTCTCTGTGGTTTACTGCCTGTGTGCTGTCATCAGTCCCCTTCCAGAAAGGCTTTTCATATTTGAATCAAACCACCCTCCTATCATTATGATTATGGGGTTGGACCTTGGCCCTGCTCTACATTTCTACTCTTTTACTACCTCAGCCCTGTGTTGTACCGTAGGTCTGTAGCGAGCATTTCAAAGCAGTCCACATCCGATTTGCCTGAAGTCTCAGAAAAATCCCCTAATATATAGAAATGATATATCATTACGTTGAAAATATCAGTCTCAACCTGCCAGTTTCTGCCTCACTGCTCGCTGTTATCAGGCTGGAAGAAATAATTCTTTTTCACCGCTACAGGTCAGGTTCAGAAAAAAAGTTTCATCTTTGAAAGAGTTGTTGCAACATAAAGAAGAAACAGGGAGCTGCTCTGGTTATTCTCCCTGATTTTCACAGCTCCAGCATCCAGCCTTGCTCATACATGTATCTCTCTTCGTCCATCTTTTGTTTTACTTTGCTGTCTTTGAAGAAGCTGAGAAGAAATGTACTTCAAAGGTGCTCCAGCTAAGAGAATGTCATTTGAAGGTTAGCCCAAGGGTTAGCAGATGCATGAAAAGGAATAACAACCTCCTCATATGAGCAGTTCTCGCGCACACACTGCCAGTGTCAATTTTAGCACATGAAAAATGTGAGGAAACAACAGATTTAACCCTCTGAAATCTGAAGAAATCACACACTGGTAGGCTGTGCACTCTGATGTTCATAAAGGGAAGTCTGGCAGCCCCCTAGTGTATTTGCTGCTGGGGATTTATGCTAGAGATAATAAAGGAGAGGTTCTGGAGGTTGGTGATAAGCTGCTTATATACATACAGCATGCAGAGGGGAACCTCTCCCCATGGGAGACAGCTGTGCAGTCAGCCTGAGGTCAGTGAGGCAGAGGGCCTCAGAAGCGTGGATGCCGCCGTTGCTGTGTGGACACCTCCTGTTGGTGTAAAATGGGAAGTGCACAGAGCATATCATTTGGGATTGCTGTAATATGCAAACACAAGTGTGTCAGGTCTCCAATTGCAGTTTACATTAAGCTCCAAGACTCTCATCCACCAGCTTAGAGGGAGAAAATGAATGTGGTGCAGGCTTGTACTACATGAGCACAACAGCCACTTAACAACTCAAAGCAAATGTGTTCTCTCTGCTTCGCAATTTGCAAACCTCATCCAACTTCTACCTTTTTCAGATCATTAAGGACCGTGTGTTCTCCCACATTTCGAGGAACAAGTACATGTGGAACTCCCTGCCAGGAGGCCTGCTGGTCCTGCCAGAGTACTCCACTCACCTTGCACACTTCCCTTTCTACTACCTGGGATTAGGTAAACAAACTCAACTTAATTTGAATGAGTCTGCACAACATGCAAATCCTGATTGCACATCAAGGATGTTGATGAGACTATTATACCAGAGCTTTGGAAAAAGGGAGATGAGCAATCAACACTCAACCACCAAATCATAATCAAATGTTTACTGAAGTCCTTGTCTGTATTAGTTTTAATTTTGCAATCTGTGCTGTAATATATAAGGTTGGTTTTTCAAGGGTCCCACACATTTTTACCAAAACTTTTTCATTTCTGTGACTTTATTTAAGTTGTTTAAAATGGGTTCATTATTAAACACGCACATCCTAGGCATTAGTGGATATGCAAATTGTCAGCACTTGCTAACTCGAGCTGAAAGGATTAGCATTTAGCATTTTTCTGTTTCTCTTCTGATGTGACCTCCCTTCTTTCACTCAAAAGGGGGCGCAGCCTTGACGATGACACAGGTGCAGGTCTGGTCATGTGTATCACATGAAACTGGTGACGTTGCAACGGTCACACAGCACAGCACTAGATTTTAAATTAGTAATATAAGGAATTTATTTTCTGTAAAGTTAGACATGTTTTGAGATTTCTAAATTTTAAACAATAGTCAAAATGTTGCAGATTCAAAACTTTTCCAAAACATTTTGTTAATTTCAGACTATTTCCAGTCCTGGAAAACAGTTTTCTAATTTCAGAACTTTTTCAGGTACTTCACAACTGTTGAAACCCTGGTTGTTATTTCAGTTTATTTGCAGCCACTTTGTGTACATTTTATGTGATTTGGTGCAGTCCATAGATCCCATTTTCCACCGAAATTAGCCCATTTTAACACTGAAAACCCTGCTAAAAATAGGCAATAGATTCTTTGCCCATTGCCAGTAGGCAAGTACGCCTTTCTGTTGTTGTTTTTTTTGGTGTGTCGTGTTCAACTGAACGATGTTTGAGTGCTGCTTGGACGAAGACAGATGAAATTGGTGGACGGAGAAAAGGATCAAAAATTAGGGCGCCCACTTGGGTATCATTTTTCCATCACTGTCAATCCGAGCTGGAGCTGATACATACCCATAACTACTGCAGTCATTTGTCATAGGAGTAAAAGCCGATTGCAACCTTTCCCACTAAAGATGAAAATCGGTGTTAGTGTTTTTTTGTCCAGTGATAAAGGGGCTCATATGTCCAGTCAGCAGCATGAATTTCTTTTTTGATGCCACCAATGGCGAGCACCAGAAATGTGAATTTTCAGAATCTTAACACAGTAGCTTCAAATTGTTCTGATGATCCTTGGACTGATACAGATACGCTTTTATATATTTCGCATATCACAGAGCAGGTAACACACTCTCCATTACCTTTATATTATTTTTTGTGACCTTGTCCAGGTGTCAGTCCAGGTCAAGAGTTCACTGCTGTCATCCATGCTGTTTC